>NW_027495132.1:0-229125 GCF_021521415.1 Bidens hawaiensis | reverse complement strand
CAAACTCGATTCCTTAATGAACGGACCCTGACATGAATCTTTGTTCAGAAGAGTGTTCGTGAACCGTCCGTTTGTCCGGAAAAAGCTTAACGGACGAACACGAACAAGTCTCGTCTGGTACAACCCTATGAACACATATATTTGTTTGATTAACATGCCTACCTCCGGGAGAAAGCTCGATGCATAGAGACTTTAGCGAATTACTAAACATCTTCTTCATTGAGCTAATCGCAGAGCAAAAGTACTTGGATTTAACCGTACCATCTTCAACATATGGTTTGATGGGCAGGTTGAAGCCAGATGGAGCAGTGAAGGAAACGGTGTGGACTTCATGGACGATCGTTGAGAAACGTCGACAAACGACTTTGCAAAGGCATAAAGATTTCAAATCGGTTACTTTGTTTAGAATGTGGAGAATGAGTTCGTCTGTTGAATGGAGAAGGTTTATTTGATGGTTTCTTGAGGTTCTTCATCTTTGGATCAACAAAGGTTTGGTTCATTGGAATATAAAACCCTAATGGCGCTGTTTATACGTGAGATTTGTTGTATTTTATAGGATATAGTTTTTTAACAGTATAATAATAATCTTCATATCTAATAAAAGAATAGGATCCTACCCCTTACATTTTACCAAATTGCTTTAAAATGTCATGTGGCATTCTCACACATCTCTCTTACCAAATGAGTAAATGGGTTATTAGAAAACCCAGCGGGATCCGATTAAGTATTATAACCCGTTTTTTATTATATGAAAACTCTTCGTTCGATCTCATCTTCACAAACCCTAACCAATCTTTATCAATCTGTCTCATCCATCCCTATCTCTCTCAATCTGTGATCTCCAATCGCGTCTTCAATCCTTCTGAAGGTATAAGCAATCTGGTATCTCACTCGGCTATCCCTTCTTTTACTTTCTTTGTTAATAACAACTGATTTAATCCAATTTATTCAAACTCAAGCAGGCTACTTTCAAGGTTTATTAACCTTCTTTGCTTGGCTACTTTTAGGGATTATTTGCACACTGACTTCATCATCGATTAGAGGATTAAACATGGTGTTTCATATGATTAATTTTTGCTTTTTATGGTTTGAAATAGATTTCGTTTTATGGGTTTTGGTTTGCTCAGTATCAAGTTACCCGAGTAGAAGTGTGCTTTGAGATATGTTTATCGATCCATTTTCTGGATTTTGATTCTACCATGTATATTCGGAGTAATTTATATTTAGTGTATGCAATAATTAATCGCCGGTCCTAATTTATGTGTACAATATGTTAATGAATGATGGATGCACAGACATACAAAATAGCTCATATGTTTATAATCAATCATGATTGAATTGTAGTGGGGTTTTCTGCAAATCAGACACGAAGAAGAGGTATATTTTGTTCGTATTTTTGCGTTTCTTATAAAAATATGATTATAAAATTTTAAAAAATTAAGGATATGATTATGAGATAGGAACTAAATTTCCATATTAGTACAAAATATAAAGGATCTTAATGTTGTTTTATATTTTATTTAGCGGTTTGTTTCTTAAATGAAATTATATTCATGATTAAGGAATTCATTGAAAATGTATTTTAAGATGTGAGTTCAGCAGTTACATTGTAAGGAGATCTATTATCCAACTAACGGATGCAAGGCCTTTGAGAACGAAATCCAGATACTTGATTTGGATTAGAAGTCTTTGTTATGCAAATACAATACATTATGTCGACTTTGTGCCTTTGAATTCCAATTATAATAGGTAATGTTTTTTCCATTCTTCAATTTTAACTTTGTGTACATAAAGTTTATTAAACAAAATATTATGATCATTTTATCTTGGAGATATGTTGTTACAAAATTATACACACATGCATGATTAATTGTATGACTTGTGCACCTTTGATGCAGGGTAACTTTGTATTTGTTTTGGAAAGTGTCCTTTTCTCATCGCGTATTATGCTACAATTTTCCGCGCTGTAACATTTACATGAACCATATGATTACTCGATGTCTTTTGGTTTGTTTATTTCTATTGCATGAGGGTGTACGGTTTGGTTGATTTGGATATTGTTGTTTAGAACGTCGAAGTTGTCTTTTTGCTTGAACAACTAGGGTATGTTAGTTTATATAAAGTTTCAGTTTTCAGTAGCATTGTTTGCTCAGGCTATGATTGCAGCAAGGACTTGTGTATAGTGCGTGTTTGCAGTTGTACTTGTCAAAAAAAAAAGTAAATTCTGACCTGATATTTGTATAAAAGGAATAATTGCTGATTTTTACACCATGTACTTTAAACCAAACAGGCTGCATTAGATTCCTCTTCTATCCGTTTTCATGCAATTTTTTTTCATTAAATTCACTCCTGGGTGGCTTATGAGTCCACATCTAGCTCAAGAAGCCTTGGGCTACCCATGTTATTATTACAACTTAAGCTTAATATTATATCATATATGCACATCGTTCAAGTATTTGTGTTCTTCATCTAACTTTAAACTAACCCAACGAACACGAATATGGGCATGTTCGTGTTCACATCATTTAGCTTTAAACAAACATGAACGCCTAATCGGACAAGTATTTGTGCTCATGTTCATTCGTTTAAAAAAATAAACGTATTCATGCTCATTCATTTAAAATCTAAACGAACAGTTCACAAATACAAATGAACATAATTGAACAAAGATAAACGAAGAATATCTTTTTGTTGTTTTTGTTTTGTTACCAGCCCGTGTATCGCACGGGGTTCTAACCTAGTAATAATGATAAATTCGTCCAACAAACCAACTTTTATTTAAACTGGGTAACAAAACTCGTCATGTTATGGTGAAACAGCGACCCAAATTCAATTGATGTCAGTTAGGTTGGTTATGTTAATGACAGTAAACCCAAGAAATAAATTAGTAAATGCCCAAAAACTTGGCACTATGGCTTATGCCACAGGAAAAAAACATATTTAAAACGATGTGTATTTGGTTGGTAAACTCGCTCGTTGTGGCTGCGAGTCGACAAGAATTTGATCGGTATCGGATAGGTTGATGATGGTACCACAACTAAACTCAACGACAAATCAAATAAAAAAGAAAACCAAATAAAAAAACTGTGTCTTCATCCTCCACAACTAGGGGTTCAAACTTCTCTAAAAACTTTCGTCTTGTGACTCTTTTTCACATGCTTAAATTAATCATATGCTTAGTCACCCCTAGTCTTTTATGAAAAATCTCATTTTTATCCAATCCAACCATGTGTACCCACACATCTAGCTCAAAATCCTCATCTTTGTTGCCTTTAGCTTATGCGTACATGTCTTCTTGACGACCAACAATCTGTCCCATATGACATGGCCAACACAAGTATAAAATTTATCATGTAATGTGCTTGGAAATCTCATGTTGCATAATACCCTAGTGACTGCTCTCTACCTGCACCAACCATTATGGATGAAATGAGCTAAGTCACTGTTATGTTCACGTCACTTTGAAAAACCAACCCTAAACACATGAATTTGGTTGACTATGACACCGCCTTGCCATTTAATTTTGATCAAAATGCCCTCCTCTTTGTGTAAGCCACTAAAGCCGTAATGAAGGTACTTAGGCTTAGAGGTGCACACATCGGTTTTAAGATTTTCAAGCACGCATTTGATTTATATTTGTACTACAATTCATACCTCACAAGTCACAACTTCGATTCGGTGCATGAACATATGCATGCCCGTATAAAATCATTTCTCGATCATCGATATAGTTGTGTGCCTCTTCCCTTTACAGATCAAAAGAGAGTAACATAATACACCATGTTTTCAACCTTACACAGCAACATAATTTTTCATGTATTGATTTACAAAAGATACTTAGTTAAGTAGTATTAACACAATTACACAAATTTAAAAGAGACATATTTTAAAATAATATTAATTTACATTCTTCACCTTTGCATGATGTCTATCATTCGAGAACATATATATTTTACAGTTCACATCCTTTTGTTTGCATATACTCAAATTCTACTCTTTCTATAATATCTAATTACCCAATTTATTTTATAATATATGGTAGTTGCTTTTGAATGTATTCATTGCTTTTTTTTTTTTCAGTTTTCTTGTCTTTGAACTTTGAATATATGTACAACGCTATATTATTCCACAAGACCGGTCAAAGTTGATGTGTTTTCACGAATCAAACATTTGAAATTTGAATGCCTCAATTTTTCCAATTCTTTTGTCTTATAAATAGCGCAAGTTTTACATGCATATCATCCAAACAAAATCTTCTTACTTTCTTGCATTCAATCTGCCAAACAAAATAATCATGACTACTGCTAGTATCGAATTTGAGATCCCTTCCAAATTCCCCGCTGAGTCGGTTTTTAAAGTTTTCAAGAACTTCCCTGATCTCGCACCCAAGGTTAATCCTCAAGTATTCAAGTCCATTGAGTTAGTTGAGGGTGATGGAGGTGTTGGATCGATAAGGTTGTTCACATTCGGCGATGGTAAGAAATTACATCATCATTCATATAATTTGTAATGATGGAGTTTATTATTGTTATTATTATTGTTGTCGTTGTTGTTGTTATTGTTGTTGTTATTATCAATTTCATTCCTTATATTTTCTATACATCAATTGCTCAACACAGATGTTCCATTCACAAGTGGAAAATTTAAGCACGATGTCATTGATGCGAGCACCTTTACCTTCAACTTTACATTTTTCGAAGGCGATTGCTTAATGGGTATATTAGACTCCATAAATCATCATGTTAAGATTGTACCATCTGCTGACGGAGGATGTGTGTTCAAGCAGACAGTTATTTATAACTGCAAAGGTGATGAGAAGCCGTCTGCTGAGGTTCTTAACCTTGAAAAGGAACTATACGTGAAAACCTATAATGCTATCGAGGCTTATGCTGTTGCCCATCCGGAAGCTTAATTGCTTATATTACATCAATGTGTGTCGTTAAGGATTGAAATCGTTTTCATTCTTGTGTTTTAAATCTCTGCTTATTTTTAATAATGGTGTATTTGAATAGTATTCAAGATACATGCACAATTATAATTGTAACAATAACAAGTTTCTATTTAATATCGATAAATAATAATGAGTGATTATAACCAATATTCTGTTGACCGTGGTTTCTTGCGAACTTTTTAATGATGTGCTTACATCATGTTCTCGCATGACATGTCGTAAAAAATGTCTAAAATGTGTACATCATATTCTCGCATTAGTTAAGCATTATGAAATAAATTCTCACAACTGAATTAACAGAACCACATAATTAACCGATGATTCGGTATTACTATAGCTGATTAATAAAAAATTGTGGGTCGGTTTTGGTTATGATGTGTGTCAGTTTTGGTTATAATGTATGCCATAACCAAATTAACCGAACCAAACAAATCAAATGCCATCAAATTTGAAATAAATTTAAAATATTGCCCATGCTTCCCTAGAATTCACCAGTCAAAGATTTTTTTCGTTTGTTTGTTTTCCCGACTATTTTGTTTACTAGTTCTCCATTAGCATTATGTATGTTGTTTGTTAATAAGTTATGCAACTATTGTTTCCTCGAAGTTTATGAACTCCATAGTTCACATGTGTGAAACATCTAAATCTAAATCCATATTAGTTGAGTATGAAAATCTTCAAGGTAGAGTTTCAATAACTTAAGTGTTTGCATCAACTAGTCTCATCCGAGTCTCTATCTTTATCAGTATAATTTAATTAAAAAAAATGCATTTGTAATACTAAACTTTGTTTATTCAAATCACATATATAATATCTCTATCTTTCTCCAAACCTTTATTTTATTACTTTTTTTTTTAATTTTATATACTCTTAAAATCATATAAATTATTGATAAATAGTCACCCTTTAAATAAAGATAGTCACTATTGCTTTCGTCACATTTTTTTTAAAGATTCCAATGAAGATAGGGTGAAGGTGTTTTCTTTATTTCATACTCAATAGAGTCGGGTTACTATCTATTGTTTTCAATTATTTTGATGGTTACTCCACCTCGGATCTCTAGATGATCTAAGGTTCTTTTATTATAGCGTATTTGAATTTCCCTTTTCAAGCGACAATTTTTTCATTTTGTATTCATCAAACTTTACATTTACAAGAATTTGAATCCAATATCATATTTATGAAAGAGCTAACACCACACTACTATGCCGCTAGGACATTGTTTTTGGTTTTAGCGCATTTGATTATATATGCATATAGATTTGAGTTCAAACTCTATTAAAAATTAAAAAAATTTTAGCTCATAGCAAAAGCTTTGTGTAATGGCCAACAACCGGCGTAACTTAGCCACTATATATATATATATATACACATATATATAGGATAAGGATCCTAAGAGAACCATTAGTAAATTGAGAAATTTTAGAACCATTTTGGACCACTAAAAAAAAACCTCTAAAAAAATATTTAAAAAAAGTAAAAAAACCAAAATTCTTATTTTTCATTCCGGTTTCATTAAAAAAAAACGATTTTTTTTAATTCGTATTATACCTATACACATATGTATACTTTTATTTAATCTATAGTTACGTAATGTACACATATGTACATTCTCATTTACCTTAAATTATACATATATGTATAGGAAAAAAACATGTGTGTACATATTACACATATATGTATAATAAAAAAAAACGATTTTTTTTCTTTTCAATTCGTATTATACTTATATACATATGTATACTTTCATTTAATCTCTAGTTACGTAATGTACACATACGTATATTATCATTTACCTTAAATTATACATATAGGTATAGGAAAAAAAACATGTGTGTACATATATGTATAATTTAGCTAAACCGAGATTTTTTTTTAAGAAACCGGGATGATAAATAAGAACTTTGGTTTTTTTAGTTTTTTTATTTTTGTGTTTTTTTTTGTTTTATGATTTTTTTTTATTTTTGGGTTTTTTTGTGGTTTAAAATGGTTCTCATAGTTCTCAATTTCCAAAAAATTTTCACATAATCATGATCCTTATACATATATATAGAAAAGGGTTCAAATAAAAATAAAGAGTTTCTTAGGAATGGTAAGAACCAATAGATGTTTGACATTTGGCATTAAAATCTATGCTAAAAGAATAATTCTAGGAAACTATGTCGGTTATAATGGTGAAAGAGTAATTCTAGGAAACTATGTCGGTTTTTGATAATTTTAAATATCAACCATTGATTAACATAATCCAATGGCTATGATTTATTCCTACTCTTCCTATAAAACCATCTCTTTTTATTTTAACCCACCCATATATATATATATAGGCAAAGTATATAATGAAAACCCGCGAAAACCCTATGTAACATAGTTTTTTTTTACATGTAATATATGTTGTAACATTTAATACAAAACATCGAAACATTAAAAAAAATTGTTTGCTATTTTTTAACATTTTTTTACTAATTTTTTTATATGTTTTTAGGAGAGAGAGAAAGTTATATTTATGTTAACATTTTTTATTAACTTTAATTGTAGACCACAAGATTTGATCTTTAATTAAAAACATGTGGTTGAGAATGAGTTTCTAGAGTTTTCACAACTCAAGTGAGTTTTTATTTTAACCTAACCCATATATAGCAAAGTATAAAATGAAAACCCACTTGAGTTGTAAAAACCCGTGAAAACCCTATGTAACATCGTGTTTTTTTGTTACATGTAATATATGTTACATTTAATACAAAACATCGAAAACATAAAAAAAAATGTTTTGCTATTTTTTTATATTTTTTTACTAATTTTTATTTATGTTTTCATGAGAGAGAAAGTGTAAATAAACTTTAACATTTTTTATTAACTTTAATTGTGGATCACAAGATTTAATCTTTAATTAAAAACATGTGGTTGAGAATGGGTTGCTAGAGTTTTCACAACTCAAGTGGGTTTTTATTCTAACCTAACCCTATATATATCTATAATATATATAAACGAAACCCCTAAAATCCTACGTGTCGCGATGTGGTCGCTCCCCCTTTTAAGGAAGCCAACAGATTGCTTAATTTTTAAATGAAGGCCTCTCATTGATTTAACCCAAATTCATGGGTATGGGTCTTACCAAAACTAGATAGCTCTTAAACGAGTTATAACATCTCATTAAATTAAAAAATAATCTTACCAATTATTTGATATGAAAATCCTATAAAATAGTGATATACTAAAATTTAATATCCAATTTAAAAAGAAAAAGATATGATTTATAACTAATAAACAATTTTATAGTAAAAAACATAAGCGGGTCATGGGTCACCAAATCCATATAGCTTTTAAACGGGTTATAACATATCATTTATTTATGAAACCCTTTCATCATCAAACCCTAAGTATATTATTAACTTTCTTAAAATAAAGAAAATTAAAATCCAAAAAATAAATATTAAAAAATAAAAAATGTAAAACAATTTTTCTCTCAAGCCATCAGATTGCTTTATTTGTAAATGAAGGCTTCTCACGCATTTGACCCGAATTCACGGGTAAAGGTCTCAACAAACCCAGATAGCTCTTAAACGGGTTATAACATCTCATATATTAAAAATTAATCTCATCAAATATTTGATATGAAAATCTTATAAAATAAGGATATACTAAAAATTAATATTATATTTTATTTAAAAAAAAGATATTATTTATAATTAAGAAACAATTTTATAATAAAGAAAATAAACGGGTAATGGGTATCACCAAACCCAGATAGCTTTTAAACCGGATTATAACATATCATTTATTTGTGAAACCATTTTATCATCAAACCTCAAGTATATTAATTATTGTAACATTTCGGATTTTTCTAAACCATATTCGTTTACTCATAACCCGATCCGGGAATAATTTAGATTTTCATTATTAAATAAAAATAATATATTTAAGTTCTAATATTCAATTTACACCCCTCTTAATGTCTAAATCCTTATTTAAAACATAAAAAGTTCAATAATGGACCAAATATCAAACTACAGGGACTAAATATGTAAAAAATGAAACTTTCCCCTTTGTGGCTCGAGGCGCTGCGCGACGGGAACCACCCTAGGTGGCCGCACGGCGCGACGGGGAGTATGTGCAGATCGTTTACTTGATTTCCTTTCCTAGTTCGTTTTTAGCATCGAAATTGCTTATTTTAGGACATAATCGAGTGTTTTAAGACCCAAAGAAACTAATATAGCTTAGATACGTGTCCATACTCCTTAACTCTTGATCAAGAACGAAATTTACTGATTATAATATTGATTTGATCATTAAAGGCCCATTCGGTTCTTAAACGAGTAAGTTACCATATTTAGTTCGATTAGTGAATCCTATATAAACATATCATTATTTCTCTGCCACAAATCAACCCTAAACCCTTGAGGAGCCTTCTCAGCTGTCACATCCTATGGCCTTCATAAAAAAATCTTTGGTTTTTGCTTATTGGTTGAAGATATGTTCATAACCGGTAGCTTTGCATACTTTTGGACCTTTGACTCATCGTTTATCTTGATTCTTTCACTTTCCGGGTAAGTTGTAACATAGGAATCGTTCATATATATTCCCTAGTCAATAGTCTTCAATCAATTTCGGTGGTTGAAGGGTGTTGACTGGTTAATCGCTTTAAAACTCTATAAATGGTAAAATAGTCAACAAGTTTGACTTTACGTTTTCTCATACTTTTGGTCGGATTCAACGTTTGGTCCAGAAGACTTTTATTCTCGTAACGTAATTTTAAGGGTACGGACCAAAATCCGACTTCCGACTCGCTGTTCGGATTCTGGTCAGTACCAGCTCGCTTAAATCTTAAATATAACATAACTTGAGTTCTAAAGGTCCATTTGGGATGATTCCAGCGACAACGAGTTTGTTTTTACTTATATTATCGTATCTCGAAGTTTCAAGTTCTGATCATTAATCTCATTTGAAGCGTAGTGAACGACTCGCTTAATCTTTAGTTCGTTTATCTTAATTATGAATCACTTGCCTTTAATCTAAGGTGAGTTTGATCATTCTCCTTTTTATACACTGGTTTTAAACGTTTTAGGGACATATTCGTACTTACTCATATTTTCTATCATATATATATATACACACAAACTCGCAAACATAATCATTGTGTGCATATCAGTTGAATGCTATTCGTTAATTGCTACATGTTTAATTGTTTACTTGACAACATTTGGAGAGGTCCAACATATCCCCTTTGTATAGGGTTCTCATTAGTATAATCATACTACCGTCTTAGTAACCGGAGCCCGATTTGCTTGGCGAAGGTAAAACGATAACTTTAGTCATTGTAATTAATGCCCGATTCGCTTGGCAACGATTCTTTGGCACACTAGCAAGTCTTGGGTTTGTCTGTGGTTGTGTTTATGTTTGATATATGTTTGTTATTATTTGATTGATTACTATCACATGAGTTTGTTTGCGTATTTACTATTTACCATTTATTATTTATTATTATATAACTATTTGTTGTGTTAAAATTGGTGATCATCTCACTCAAGATGTGTTGTTGACAAACTCCATTTTCTACGCATATGCAGGATACTTTGTATTGAAGATTGAAGTTGGACACTTAGACAAGACCTTAGGATATAAACAAGATAATCATTATTTGAGCTTACATTCAAGTATTTAAATTGTTTGTTCTATTTGGATATTGTGTATATTTATTTTCAATAAAATAATTAATTAGATATTGTTACATTTATGTATGATAGTATCTTCGAGCTGTGAGCAATCGAATCACGCCTCGGCATTTCCGCCTTAGGTTGGGGTGTGACAATTATAGATATAACGTTTATTATACATTAATCCCGTGTACATTTTATTTATTATTTTATTAGTTTCGTTCGTTTTCTCGTAAGATTTGTATACTACTAACTTAGTTTTATGTTTTAGGTTTCGGGTTTTAATTTAGGTGAAAAGAGGGCGAAAAACGAGCAAAAACAAGCCGAACCGGAGAACCGACGCATCAGGAAACGAACTGGACCGAACCAGGAGAGAACCGGACCGGCTAGGCCAGCCAGGCCCCCCCACTTGCCGGAGTGCTGCGCGGCCAGGGTGGTCAGGCCCGTCGCGCGGCGCGGCGTGGTGGTGACGGTCCAGACTTCCAGAATCTTCCGTTTTGGCCGACTTAACCTATTTATGGACCCATGTTGCCTATATAAAGACCCATAAACTCACCATTAAATATACCTTGAAGTCCAGACGAATTTGGTGGGTTCCGAGGCAATCGAGAACAGTTTCCGGCAGCTTTGGAGTCAAAGAATCAGCTGGTGTTGCGCGTATTGGTTGAAGGCGAAGAACACGGGTTTTATCTTTTGTTTCTTTCGTTTTCATTATTTTATCACCATGAATTCTTATTTGTTTGTTTCGTTTAAACCTAAGATGCTAGGCTAAATTACATGAACTATCTAGGCTTATGATGAACTTATTTTGATGTTTTGATTTGACTTTGGGATTTATTTACGTTATGGTTATTATGATTTAGTAAAAGATTTATCTATAATTGATTGATGCATATGGATGCTTAGGATTGTTTGATGAGTTTTATTCCATAGTTTTTCTTGATTATTGTTTGTCATATGATAGAATTGCTATTAGGTCAATTACTTTGTGTTCTTGATTATTTTATGATTGATCTCATGATAAGATCATAAGAATAATATTGTCAAATAAATCTAAGTGTGCTGCTAACCTAAAATCTGTAAAGTGCTAGGTTATTGATAAGTCTTTACTATTTAATCTTGCTAGATTTAGTTCTTCGTAAGGAGTCCGTCTAGGGTTGATTATTTATTATTGTTTATCAAATCAATTAAGTATAGTAAATTGCCTTTGATTTCCGCGCTGTAAGGTAGGATTTCGTATAAAGGAACTAACTTATAAACAATTGGGTGACCGTAAGCGAACTTGATTTTTAATACTGGTGTGCGTTAAAACTTGTTAGAAATCCATAGGTTTCTCTTGAGAAGAGCCAGGGGTCCTGTTCGGGTTTTCTTATAAGTGTCTATTTTACGATCCCAGTCCATAACTAAATATTTTCCCGAGTCAATTCATTACTGAAATTTACGGGATTCTGGCCTATGTAGTTTTCTCATCATCATCTTATTTTCATAAACAAACTTTGCTTTCGTTTAAATTACTTGTTTTCTTAATTAGTTTTTAATTACAGTATTAAATTAGTATTTTAATTAAAAATCCCCCAAACAAATACAATTAATAAGTCTTGTTTTGTAGTCGAGTCTAATTAGCTAATAAACGTAATTTAAAGAGTCTCGTGGGTTCGATATCCGAACTTACTTAGCTTTACTAGAGTCGATCGGTTCACTTGCCGGTTAGTAGCTTAGTCGAGTTTTAGAGAGTCTAGAGTATTACTTTGTGTTTATTTTTAGTTAATTTAATTAATAAATATTAAACTATTTTAAGCACATCAAGTTTTTGGCGCCGTTGCCGGGGACTCTTGGCAATTGCGTTATTAGCGTTGATTGGACCTACTTGCTACATACGTGCTATTTGTTTCGTTTTGTTGAGTCGTAGGAGTCTAAATTAAGTCTAGTTTGTTTTTAATTGTTTATTTATTTTCAGTATTGGAGTCGTTATATTAGAAACTACTTACTTGTTTTATTTCGTTTTGTAGGTATATGCCACATTTTTGTTCGTAAGGACCGCCGTTAAATTGTTTTGGACTCACTCCGTTGAAGTCCGAAGCAAGTTCGTCTGAAAAGCAACCGATCACCATAGATACTTCACCGAAATCATCACCCACAAATTCACCCGCAAATTCACCACCACCAAGTCCTAGACCCGTTCAGATGGCCGAGAATAACCGCACCGTGTACCAGCAAGCTTTTGAAGGGTTCCATGGAGATCACTCACCCATTGTCGCCCCCGACATTAATAACCCTAACCCGTGGCAGATCCCAACCTATGTCATGAACAACATCACCAATCACCACCAGTTCCATGGCCGTGAAGATGAAGATGCATCGGCACACATCAACCATTTGACCCGTGCGTTCAAAACGTTCAACTTGCAAGGTGCCAACCAGGATGCGATCTTCCTCAGATCGTGCCGCCACTTGGCTCGAGTCGCAACCTGCTAGAACATTCACCACATGGGAGGCACTTCGCAATGCATTCCTCAAGAAGTACTTTCCACCTGCTAAAGCCTTTCGCCTCCGTGATCAGATCCAATCCTTCCACATGGAGCCGGATGAGGCGTATTACCAAGCTTGGGAACGTTTTCAGGATCTGCTTTCCCGTTGCTCACAACATGGGCTCACACCTTGGGCCCTTATTGAGAAGTTTTACAATGGGCTTACTTATGAGGCTCAAGCGAGGTTTAACATAGCTGCTGGGGGCAATCTGATGGACAGGAAGAACATAACCGAGTGTAACGAGATGTTTGAAAGTTTCGCGCATTTGAGTTGTGAAAACCCTATGTAACATCGTTTTTTTACACACGTAATGTATGTTGTAACATTTAATACAAAATATTGAAAACTAAAAAAAAAATTGTTTTGCTAGTTTTTTTTATATTTTTTTAGTAATTTTTATATATGCTTTCAGGAGAGAGAAAGTGTAAATTAACTTTTACATTTTTTATTAACTTTTAATTGTGAATCACAAGATTTAATATTTAATTAAAAACATGTGATTGAGAATGAGTTTCTAGAGTTTTTACAACTCAAGTGAGTTTTTATTCTAACCAAACCCTATATATATATATATATATAGGGTAAGGATCCTAAGAGAACCATTGGCAAATTGAGAACTTTGAGAACCATTTTGGACCACTAAAAAAACCCTCTAAAAATATTAAAAAAATTATAAAACAAACAAAACCGAAAATTTTAAAAAAGTAAAAAAACCAAAATTCTTATATTTCAGTCCGGTTTCATTAAAAAAAAACAAATTTTTTTTTCTTTTTAATTTGTATTATACCTATACACATATGTATACTTTCTTTTAGTCTCTAGTTACGTAATATACACATATGTACATTATCATTTACCTTAAATTATACATATGTGTATAGGAAAAAACATGTGTGTACATATTATACATATATGTATAATAAAAAACGATTTTTTTTCTTTTTAATTCGTATTATACCTATACACATATGTATACTTTCATTTAATCTCTAGTTATGTAATGTACACATATGTACATTATCATTTACCTTAAATTATACATATATGTATAGGAAAAAAACATGTGTGTACATATATGTACATATTATACATATATGTATATGTATAATTTAGCTAAACCGAGAATTTTTTTTTACGTATTTTTTTTAGAAACCGGGATGATAAATAAGAACTTTGGTTTTTTTACTTTTTTTATTTTTGTGTTTTTTTTAGTTTTATGATTTTTTTATTTTTGGGTTTTTTTGTGGTCCAAAATGGTTCTCATAGTTCTCAATTCCCAAAAAGTTCTCACATGATCTTGATCCTATATATATATATATATATATATATATATATAGGAGAGGGATATTTTGAGAATCATGTTGAGTTTTAAGAACTTAATAACTCAATTCTTGGTCACACATTTAATTAAATGGATTGGAATATGTGGTTGAGATTAAATCTGACCAAAAAGTCAAAGTAGGAGAGAGAATAAATAGGTAAGTGATTACACAAACTTTTACGTCCGTTACACATGTGTAAAAAGTCGACTCGATGTGTAAAAAATTATGTAATTTTTTACGTATATGTAACCTACATATACTACGCATGTGTAAAAAAAATTCGAAAAAAAACCATTACGTTGAGTTCTTAAAACTCAAAAGGGTTCTCATTTGAAATCTCCCCTATATATATATATAGGGGATGGTTCATGCGAGAAGTGATATTACAGCGAGAAGTGCGAGAAGTGAATCTCATCTATGTCACACCCCAACCTAAGGCGGAAATGCCGGGACGTGATCCGATTGCTCACAGCTCGAAGATACCATCATAATATAAATGACAATATCTAATTAATTATTTTTTTCAAATAATACACACAATAATCATATACAACAAAACAATTCTAATAAATAAATACAATCATTTAAATTCAAGTTTGTCTTCAATATAACCCTAAGGTCTTTCTAAGTGTACATCCTTCAACTCAGGCAACCTGCATATGCGTAGAAAATGGAGTTTTGTCAACAAACATGTTGAGTGAGTTTATCACCAAGTTTTGACACCAAAAATAGTGTTAATATAATAAATAAGCAAAACGTAATAAATGCGGTAATGAAATCAAACCATAAGCAAGTAAGTTGTCGATTAAACCATTGCCAAGCTAATCGGGCGCCGGTAAATCAACCATGAGCAAATAATGAGAATAAGACCGTTGCCAAGCAAATCGGGCGGTGGTCAATAGAATGAGAACCCTCTTCAAGGGGATATGTCAAACGATTGCATATAAAAACAAATAAGCACATAACAAGTAGATTTGATTAATCACACACAATTACACGTTTGCTATTAGTTGATATGTATGTATATAGTATGACATACATATATGTCCCCAAAACATTTTAGAAAACTGAGTAAAATAGGGAAATGATAAAACTCACCTGATCGATTAAGCCAAACGGGAATGAATACAACAAGAGAACAATAATCAGAATCTTTGAGAATTACCGACAATTATCCTAATTAAATAATGTTATAAGTGAATTATAAATGATATAATACGTATAATGGATTTGGGATTTCGATATGATTTGAGTTATATTTATGATTGGTACGTTATAGATTGAACGATTGATCTCTACGGATTTTTATTATCATTTAATTATAAAAATTCATTGTTTAATCGTATAATCGAACTTACAAATAATTAGTTTGAATAAATATAAGTTGAGATCTATTATAATAATAATCGTTCAAGTATATAATTATAGTAAAATTTATATCTTAAAATCGTGAACGAAACCCGATGGTAAAAATATAAGTAACACGTTTTAACATGTTCATTCTATTTTTGTTTTAAAAATAATACATACATACACACACACACACACACACACACACACACACACACACATATATATATATAGGGAGAGGATCAAGAGAAAACTCATCTTTAGAGAGAAAACTTAAAAACTACTAAAAAATTATTTTTAAATAAAAATAAAATCAAAATTCTGTTTTGCCATTATTCTTATAATTTCTTATCATTCACTCGAAAAATATAAAAAAAAACAAAAAAAAACCCGCTGTAATGCACATACGTATTACTGTGCGATACCGTTTTATTACACATGTGTATTACTATGTATTTTTAAGTTCAATAGTGTTTAATTGTATATATTCAATATTTGTGTATTGTATATGTGTAGTAGTGTTGTGTTATATGGAAAAAAATAATAATAAAATAAAAGTTGATGTAGTGCACATGCGCATTAATGTTGTATTACACGTACGTACTAACGTGTATTCAATGTGCGTATTAGTCTTATATTGTATATATACAATAATGTGCATCAAATATGTGCAATAGTGTTGTATTATATACAATACAACACTTTTGCATATATGCAATGTACACTATTAATCATGTGCACTACACCGATGAGGTTACCGACAATGGTTTTTTTTTTTTTGAACCAATAACAACATATAAGAATAATGGAAAAAAAAGGAAACTTTAAAAAAAGTTAAAAATATTTGTTAGGAGTTTTTAAGTTTTCTCTTTATGAGGAGTTTTCACTTGATCCCACCCCTATATACATATATACATACATACATACATACATACATATATATATATATAAAATATGTCTAATAAATATAAGCAAATTTATAAAGACGTTTTGCAACGAGCAACATCAATATTAGTATCGGTTCTTAATAAAATAATAATGATTTATTATTATTAATAAGATATATATATATATATATATATATATATATATAGGCTAAGTATAAAATAAAAACTCACTTGAGTTGTGAAAACTCTAAAAACCCATTCTCACCCATATGTTTTTAATTAATGCTTAAATCTTGTGGTCCACAATTAAAGTGAATAAAAAATGTAAATATAAATATAACTTTGTCTCTCTCCTGAAAACATATATAAAAATTAGTAAAAAAGTGTTAAAAAATAGCAAAACATTTTTTTTTATGTTTCGATGTTTTGTATTAAATGTTACAACATATATTACATATAACCAAAAAAAAAAACGATGTTACATAGGATTTTCACAACTCAAATGAGTTTTCATTTTAACCTTACCCTATATATATATATATATACACGAAAACTTGGAACGAAACTAATCGACACAAAACGTTTAACTTTTATGACGTCGGTTTGAATAAAATATTGTTTATTTAATATTAATTATAATATATTTAAATGATCAAACAAGTTAAAATCCATTAAATAACAAAAAACACCAAAAACTTGGCCGGCTGGGACTCGAACCCGCGACCTCAGCCAACACACACACCAGCCAACTGAGCTGGCGTGTCAGTTGTTTAAGAATGAAAACAAATCAATATATGCAGAATTAGAAAAGAACCCCATTTGATTAGGAACCCTAATTCTGAATTTGCCAAATCCGTTAATCGTTTATTTAATCAGTGTTAGGGCTTTTGTTTAATGATGTTGGACGAGCACAATGCATCTTCCAATTACCTGGAAAGACAATGGGAGCAGGGGGAACGACCACCTCCTTCGCCGGCGTAAGAAGGAGATCAAACAGCGGTTACGGACAAAGTTTAACAAAATTCAGTTTAGGGGTTTTGATCACTAGGTTATATAGGAGGTGCAGACATAAGCAATTGAATTATAATTATGTTTAGATAGCAAATCACGTGTAGAGATTATAACGGATTCGTTTAATTTGGAATTAAATCAGTTTATGATATTTTTACCTAATTATATTAGGGATTAGGACGGTTTAAATCATAGAAACGATATAGGAAGATCAATTTTGATTATAGAACGAAGATTATGGTTCAAGCAACTAAACGGGTCACCAGTGGTGGGTTAACGGGTACGGGTCATGGCTTCTGGGTTAATGGGTTATAAGGATAATAAATATATATTATAGTTTAGTCCGTGAAGCTTTGAGATGGAATCAATACAGGTTAAAACTTTATACTTTGGGTTAAAAATGTATGTCATCCAAAGTTTAATATAAACAAATATAAATTGTAAAATAATTTCTTGATAAGCGCGATACTTTACTATTAAAATTTCCAGAATATAAAACGGGTCGAGTAGCGGGTTTGAATCAGTGCATGGAAAACCGAGTTGTTACAATCCATTGATTACATAAATCAATGGTTTAAAATATAGAATGGTATTTTTGTAATTATCTTGAGAATATCATTTGGGTTTTAGATTTAAAAGGACAAATTTGTCTAATAATGTAGGTATAAAAGTTGTAACTTCTGGATCCATCTTTCACTCCTTTTTAATTTTAGTATTTTAATAACTAAACCTAACATCAAAAGGTTTAGTTGCCATTAAAATAAAAAAAATAATCTAAAGATTATTTAGTTAAAAAAGTACAAATAAATAAGTTATATATAAGAGATAAGATGGAAAAATAAAATTAAATGGTTCACTCCTTATGCGTTAAATAGACACGATTGTTAAATTGCTTAGGTCATAAATAATTTATCTATTATTAAACAAAAAATTATAGGCCCCTAAAATTTTATTGGCCTTGTGTGCGGTTGCACGAGTTGGGCCGTCCCTAATACAGAATACACACGCGTACATCCCTACGCACATACACTTGTACCTGCATACGTACATACGTATACATGCGTACATAGGTACGTATATACATACACACATACACATGCACCTACATACACACGTACCTATATACATACATATGTACATACATGCGTACCTAAATACACACATACCTACATACATACGTATTTACATACATCTAAAATTTAATGAATTTGATCTTTTAATAAAAAAACATTCTATCACGTGTCATGATAACTAATGGGATTTTAATTTACAACAATGTGAAAATTAATATAGCTAGCATTAAATTGACTATTAATTGATATAGAGTATAACAATCAACTTAAATGTAATGCAAGTAATATCTAACTTGCTATAGTCAACCATAGTATAATAATAATAAAAATAAAAATTGAACATGTTTCCGTAAAATATAATAATCCAATTGGTGATTTTTTTTTCTCTCTAAATCATCATGCTGTGAAAATTATGGAACACCGAATAAGCTAAAATCTAAATCAATTTAGGAATCTAATTAGTCTAAAATATTATCATTGTATAAGCCATATACTGATTCAATACACAATTCATACTAAATAATATTTGTGATGGAGTTGCTTGAAATATTGAATTTTAGATTCGATGGTGATGCTTGAAGTTAGAGATTTAGAACAGGGTTGAAGATGGTTATTGGTACACTCATATTAAAATTAAGTGGAAACAAATAAAAATTAATTGTATTATTTATAAACTGAGTTTTGATTTTCTTAGTGAAACTGTTATCCAATATAAGAGTAATGTTCATGTAAAAGTCATTAATAGTCTTACAGTTGACGAACTTGATTCATATATTGTAAGACATCATCAAAAAAATTTCAATTGAGTGGTGAAAATAAAATATCTATGTCTAATTATTATTTATTACGCACTTTATGTGTCACAATTGATATCAAGCCTATATTAATAAAAAATAATCAATCTGATAAGTAACTTTTGATTGAATTAGTCGACACAGTTGAACTCAAGAACATACTATTATATGGATTAATATATGAAATTTAAATTAAAAAAAATAATAATATTGATAAAGACACAATCTAACTAATATATTAAAGCAAAACAATTTTGTCCACATGTCCTTTACCTAGGTTGTTCACATAGGCTTCCATGTCATCAATCTTCCATAAATCTAATTTTCACATATCCACAATAAAATTTTAATCAATGATATTGACTTTTATATTTTTGTAACTTATTAATGTAATTATGATATTAATTATTCTAATTATTGTTAGAATTAAAAAACTTATTAAATTTACTAGGTTTAAATTGTTCATCGTTTCTTCTTTAAAAGGCACATGCTTCGTCCAAAAATCATAACGCTCCCCATCGTTTGTAACCAGATTCTTCGCCTCATCTATAACCGGTTCTTCATGATTTGTCGATTTTATAATCCAAACAATATCAAATATGCTCATCGTTGGCAATTATTAGGTATGATTTATATTTTAGTGTTAAATCGATTTTTGTGAAGAACAACATCAAATTGATTCACTGTTATTGGATTTAGGGTTTAACTGCATGATTTTTTATACTAACGGCTAATAGATTTGATATTTAATCTATTCCTATTAATCGATTTATGTTTTAATCTATTTAGGGTTTAAAGGTATGATTTTTTTAAATTATCGGTTAATCGATACGATGTTTAATATGTTTGTTACTTAAAATTATGTTTATATATTGTGATTTTTTGTTCCTAATACACCTTTTTCCAAGTTTCACTAATATTAATTTATTTTTATGACCTATCAATTTAAATTTTGAAAATCTTATTATATATGAATATGAACCTAACTGTTATAATAATTAAAATATTAGTTTACTATATTTAACACATTCCTTTATTTAGTATAATATTAGTCAAACAATAGTAATTGATTTAATGAGCATTTATCAATCAATACACACAAAAAAAAATCATAATTCATTTTAAAATTTTTAAACTTTCATTTTATAGTAGCTGACTTTATTTAAATATGTTAAGTTTAAAAGTTAAACACCTAATCAATTAACTTTATAAATTTAGAAAAACAAATGTTTATATCTTATAAATTGTTTAAATGCTCTTTTAAAACTCTTAAATTTTTTTAATAAATGTTTGTTTTATAGGTTTGACTAACTCGTTAAGTTTTAAACGGTCTCAGCATAAAATAAATATTTCTCAAAATAGAATGAAAACTTTTATTACTATTCATTCAAAATTATTTGGAAACTATTAAAATCAAAATCTTTTGAAACAATTTATATATGCAATCTAATTAACAAAATATTTAATTTGTAACTAATTCAAATACGGGTTTCATTACTATTAATTTTGCAGTAATTTAGGATATAAATTAAGGTATTGTTTGAATTTGTAACTAATTTGAGGTGTTGTATTAATAGGTTTTGGCATTTTACTGGTTTCAAATTGCTTTGGATATCATAAACACCATCAAAGTATGCTTTCTTCAATTATGTCTATGTAAAGTTTTTCTTTTTATTAATTAATTTCCTTATCACTAATTGTTTATTTTTTTTTCTAATGTATCTGTGTTGAAATTTACACAATGTTTATTTTTGTTATATTTCAGTTATTGTGTGTGAAGCATGACATTTTGGATGTTGATTTAATTAGACGGTTAACTTTCAATTAATATGTGATTTTTGTTTTCATATTATAAGTTATAAAGATATTTTAACTTTTTATTTATCTCTGTTAGTATTTGTATGGTTTTGTATTTAAATTAAGTAACAATTTAATATCTCATAATTTATGTAAAGGTATATTTTTTTATATAAATATGACATTTGCATTTTACTAAATTTATAATATCACATATATATTACGTTTTAAATATGTTCTACCCGTGTATAACACGGGCACTATCCTAGTTGCATAATAAAATAAAATAAAAGAAGAATTCAATATAGTTGGTCTGGGTATATAGGGGAAAATTGAAAACAAATAAAAAAATTAATTAATTGTAACTCCCCCATAAATTATGATTTGCCAAATATGAATAAATACATGTCTTACTTTAATACCCTTAATATTAAATAAATGATAAAACAAAAGAAAAATATGATTAGTTAAATTCATTTCTCGCACTAAAAAACACTTCTGAAATTAACCTAATCATATATATATATATATATATATTAAAACGGTAATTGACTTAACCAAAACTAACAAGTAATAAGTTATTATTCAACGGCCAACCAAAACGGTGGTTATTGTTACAGTTTAAACCCGGACGACCCAAACTGATCCATGCAAACGTTTGTATTCGTACACATATATATGAATAACTAACTGAAGAAACACTAAGTAACCCCGGGCAGATTATAGGTAATCTGGGGGCCAGGTAATGTTTCCCACGAAGGTTAGGTCCAGCAGAGTAAGTTGTACTTCAGGGAACCTGCAAAACAGACACCGTAAGCTCGTCACTGAGAAGGGGGGGTTCCTCCTTGTGACCACCCTCCGGCGTGAGAATCAGTCTATATTGCTCTTTGAATATAAAAGTATATGAATACTATAAGAGCAGTTATCAAGTAAGTTATACGAGATTGTAGATGATCTTACCATTCCAAGATATTGGAGTATTTATAGCCGAAGGTAGGTTTTCTAGAAGGTACAGCCGGCTGAATAGTATTCCTGTTCAACCAACAGTGGATTACGCACAGGCCATACTGGTTGGTGGGTAGGTTACAGCCAACAGTAATAAAGTCGGCTGCACTATTCCACCAACTGTAGACCATGCACGTCCCACTGACTGTGGATTGTACGCAGGCCATGCTGGTTGGTGAATAGGTTACGGCCAACAGTAATACTATTCCACCAACTGTAGGCTGCGCCTGCTCCACAGTGAGGGTTGGTGAGTAGGCAGCGGCTAATAGTGACAAACAGTACTAGAGGGTGCTCCTCCTCGCACTGTTGTCGGTGAGCTGTCACCCTGTGATTGGCTCATGGGCTGTTCTGGTCAGATCTTCTGTCCTATCCATACCTTGGTAGGTATGGTACAAAAGATCTTTCAGAATCAGACTGGCTCATTTGGGCGGGATTGTTCCCGCCTTGCTCATGCCTTCACGTGACTGCTGAAGTAGCTAGTCTTGTACGTGTAGCCCTGCTGTCTGCGGGTAGCCTTCCCTGATGGCTTGTATCCGCAACTGCGGGAACAGGCGGGGTACTTCACCATTGGGAGGCTTTCCCTGCGTGTACAGCTTGCGTACTGCGCGTAAGATTCTATGAGCATGGTGGGTCCTGCGGGAGCAGATGGCCTTTGCGCAGACAACCCTGTTCAAGGTGAGTCTTGCGGGACCAACTGGTCTCTGCTGGGACCTACCTCTTCAAGTCCCCCCAGTCCAATGTTCTTCTCATGCGTGTTTAATAAAGTGAGGTGAACTTTTGGACTTAAGCAAAGGGTTTTGAAAAGGGTTTTGTAAGGTTTTCCATGGGAAGTCCTTGTCACTTGCAGAAATGCCCGAGTTTCCTGCTTGGTCTTTGGGTATGATGCGGGTAGGTCTGTAACCTCCTCGCAAGTCAGGAGCATTGAGTCCCAGTTGTACGTATTTTCCATGAGGTTTTGGTAGTTTCGAACATAGTGATCAATTATGTTAAGACCACCAATTCCATCTTGGAGCTTCAAACAACGTAGTTCTCGACGCTCCCGCTATGCGGGGATGTTATTTCCGTTTCCGCAAGCATTGCCCAGAAGATCCTTCTTGGTTTCAATTCCCAGCGGAGCGCTAGGTATGTGAAGGGTTTTGCCTTAACACTGTACCTGCGCTCGTCTTACGGTTACTTTACTTCCAAGGTATTCCTGGCGTCAATTCCCTGCGGGTGCTAGGTATGTGAAGGATTTTGCCTTTACACTGTACCCGCACCCGTCTTATAGTTACTTGGTTGCCGAGGAATACTTGGCTTCAATTCCCTGCGGGTGCTAGGTATGTGAAGGGTTTCGCCTTAACACTGTACCCGCATCCGTCTTATGGTTACTTGTTTGCCAAGGTTTTCTTGGCTTCAATTCCCTGCGGGTGCTAGGTGTGTGAAGGGTTTCGCCTTAACACTGTACCCGCATCCGTCTTACGGTTACTTGTTTGCCAAGGTAAGGGGGGATTTTCCCGCTTACTTTTTAATATTTTCGAATTTTGAATTTTGAAATTCGAAGAGTTGGTGAAAAGATAAGAACAGTCCAAACCTCTGAAACGTCGCGCGACAGTTTCTTCTGACTGTGTCAGGACGTGCAGGAAGTTATGGTGACGTGACAGAACATGGTCATTCCAGTCGCTTTTTCAGGCGCGTGGGCGTGATTTTTCTGGCGCGTGGCCGCGAAATTACTGGCACACGTCCTTTCAACAGCTGTTGCCAGCCTGCTTTTTGCCACGTGTCATAGTTTCATTGCACCTTTGATTTCTCTCTCCTCCGCATTAAATTCACCGCATTAATTGCGATTACTATATAAAGGGGAAGAGAGTTATCTGTAATTCACACTTTCACCTTTCTTCTTCTTCTCAAGTAATTTCCGGCAAATTTTTCTGTTCAGTAAAGCCTTACTCTGAAATCTTTTTCTTTTTTCCACCATGTCTTCTCATGATACTGATGATCAGAAGACTGCTGGCGAATGCCAGTGTTCTCTTCCTGTCGATCTGTACCAGTATATCGTCAGGAAGTTCATGCTCGAGTCTCTCGAGCCTGAGTTTCCTGAACCCCACCATACTGTGTACGATGCCCCTAGTGGCAAGATCGGGGTTTATGCTGCATTCTTTGTCTACGGAAACCTTAGGTTTCCGTTGACAAAGTTTGTGTACCGTGTCCTGGAGAGGCACGGTGTGCACCTGACAGAGGTGCACCCCATGGCCATTGCCAAGGTCCGGCACTTTGAGTGGGTGTGCCGGATACTGGGCCTTGAGCCCTTTGTTGACCGTCTGATGACCTTCTACACTTGGAGGTGCATCCAGGGGTGGTACACTCTTACAACCCGTATAAAGGGTTTAAAGATTTGTACCACCGAGCGGAGTCTTCGCTCATGGAGAAGAGAGTTCTTCTTCATATCCGCTCGCGCCGTCCCCATCGCCATGAAGTTTAAGAATGGCCAGGCGCTTCCGAACCTTCCCGCCCTTAACTACGAGGAGGCGGAATGGTTTTCGAAGATATCCCGGGTCCAGTCCCCGGTTTTCCGTTTTCCGGAGTCGGCGATGGTGATGCTGGGGATGAGCCGGGTGTGGAAGGCGGCGAATGCGGATAAGGTTCCGATCGTCCTTGAATATGGTTCGAACTCTACCCCTTATGGTATGTCTTGTTTCTTTTTTGCTGACTACGATTTTTTCTAACTTTCTTGTTGATTTCAGAGGGTAACGATCTTCAGTCGCTCCTGAATCCGCGGGAGGAAGATGGTCCTGCGCGGATGGGTACTCGTGCTCTGGACGAGAACGAGTTGCCCATCCTCGAGCAGACTGCGGGTCGGTTCGTGGAGGTTTACCCGCCAGGCCAAGAGATCCTGAGCCACCGTCGGCCAGGTAAGCCTATCTTCTACCCTGAACCTCTCAAAGCTGTGCCTGCTGCTGGAGTTCATGACATTTCTTCTTCTGAGGAATCCGCAGAAGGTCCTCCACTGGTGCGGAAGAGAAAGGCTGCCGTCGCGAAGGGCAAGGAGAAGGTGGCCTCTACGGCCGACCCGGTAGTCCTATCTGACTCGGAGTCAGATAATGCAGAGGTGGCGGGGAAGCCCGGTGGTGAAGAGACCACCGCTCCGGAGGCTGCAGGTGTCACCTCCGAGGAGGCAGCGGCAACGACGGTTACCGGTGTCAAGAGGCCGGCTCCATCGGGTTCGCCCCCGCTCGTCCGTGCGTTCAAGCTCAAGAAACCCCGTAAGTACCCCCATAATTCTTGTCTAGATTTGTTGTTTAAAATAAATTTTTCTAACACTTTTGCTTGTGTAGGTGTGGATGTTGACGCATTCCAGGGTGGAGTTGGAGCAAGTATTCCCCCGCCAATGACGGTAGGCTCGGTCAGCCTTCCCGAGGCATCGACCCAGGCGTCTACGCCTGCTTCCGCTGGTTCCAGCCTTCCTGAGGCTGTTCCAGCTGAGAAGGTGTCTCCGCCGGCCGTGAGTGCAATTTTTACAGCATCTTTCACGGAGCCGGCGGTTACTGTTGCTGAGGAGGTGGCGCCAACCATGGCTACCACAGCGGCTGCCACTATACCTGCGCCACCGGCACCGACGGCCGGACCTTCAGGTATGCGCCAGGCTTCCCGCCGATCTATGCCACCTTCCCGTCTGCCTGACCTGTTGGATGGATTTCCTTTAGGTTCAGGTGATGGGTTTGGCGGCTATCGGCCTGTTATTGACCCTACAGGTACGTAGGGTTCTTTTTCCTTTACATATTTTTATCATCTTTTCCTAACTGCCTTTGTTTCTTTTGCAGTGTCGGATTCCAATGAAGTGTATGTTCCAAGATGGAACATACGCCGAGGAACAACCCTTCGCACCCCTGTGGAGTGCGTGGACTGGGCTCGCCACGCTGCTCCTCATGGTGCGTTGGGGGAAGCCATGGCTAGCTACCAAGAGGGTAGGCTAACCAATGAGCTTCGGGTTCTCCAGGCCCGAACGCAGCCCCGCGTCGAGCTGCTTTGTCGTGAAAACGACAAGTTAAAAGCAGCTCGCGCCAAAGATATATCTGAAGCGCGGGCTCTTCGGGAGGAGAACCGGCAGTTGGCCGCTGCCGCAGCCGAGAAGGAGAAGGCATTCAAGGCCCTTGAGGTTGAAGTCCAGGCGCGACTCGAGGCCCGCTCCAAGGCTGCCCAAGCTGTGAATGAACAGCTTCGGCTGGCCAAGGAGACTGCGCGAAACTCAACTGAGAGGGCTGCCAAGGCTGAAGCTGTTGCTGAGCCACTTCGCGAAGAGAATGAGCAGCTTAAATGCAAATTAAAGGCTCTTCAGCATGCTCATGACGCCTTGGCAATGGAAGATGCCAAGAAGCTGCAGGAGATCCTTGACCAGAGGGGGGTGCTTGACCGTACTGAAAGGAAACTCAAAAGCGTCGAAGAAGCTGCCGCCAAGGAAGTTCAACTTGCCAACCTTGATAAAAGCGGAGCCGAACGTGCTTGTAAAGAAAGTCAAGCTACCCTCCAATGGTTGCTTCGAGAAGCGTTGCCTCAGGTATCCTCTTTTTCTTTACGCTTTCTGCTCGTAATTAGAAAATGTTCTAAGTATTCTTTTGTAGGTTGTGCGTCAGGTCCTCTCAGAGACCTCTTACGACGATGCAATGAGCGCAGCCCTCAACGCTTCTCATGAGGATGGGCAGAAGACTGGCTTCCTGCTTGGTCTAGGGTTTGCTGAGAGAGGCTTTCCGCCCTCCAACTTCCCTTTATTCAATGTTAATACTGAAGCTGCTTATGACCAAGCTGTGAATCAGTACGCTGCCTTCCCGCATCCAGTGGTGGAGAAGGTGAATGAAGTCGCTGCTGCTGATGATGGGCTAAACATCCTTAAGGCTTTCCTTGGGCAGCCGCGCTCTGATGGTGCTGGCCCAAGCGGAGGTGGCCCTGAAGCCTGATCCTGAAGATCCCTTCCCGCTGCTAGGATAGACTTAGCTTTGTATAGATTTCTTTTAGGCGGGTAGTTACCCAGCCATTCTTGTAATTGATTGTGAAATATTAATCTCTTTGCGTATAAGATTGTTATTTCCTTCCTTGGGTTCCTTGCTTTATAAACTTATGACTTGCATACTTAGTTTGATTTAGCAATTTTCCAAGTGTTTAGAATAAGAACCTTTGAACGTGGTTGATGATGGGTTAAAGTTTCGCCTCCTCCCTCGTGATTGTGCGGGTAAAACCGTCACTTGCACTTGGTAGGATGGCTAATCTTTACCCTCTATCTGACCTGCGTGTAGGTTTCCTTTTCGAAATTTCTAAGGCATTAAGTTAAACCTTTGAACGTGGTTGATAATGGACTAAAGTTTTCGCTTCCTCTTTCGTGATTGTGCGGGTGTAACCGTCACTTGCACTTAGTAGGATGGCTTTAACTTCAGACCTATATCTGACCTGCGTGTAGGTTTTTCTTCTTTTTTAAGTGTTCATAAGTTAACCTTTTAACGTGGTAGATGGTAAGTTAAGTTTGGCTTCCTTGTTCGTGATTGTGCGGGTAAGACCGTCACTTGCACTTACAAGGATGTCTAAACTTTACCTTCATCTGACCTGCGTGTAGGTTTTCCTTAGAACTTTTTAACATTTTGGCGTTGTGTTTATGCGGGTATTGCCGCCTTCCACACGCAACTACTTCTTCCCGTAAGGGAAGTTCATAGGTTACAAGCTATCAATACATCATGAAAGGAGAATCATTTCCATTAGAAGTGGCTCTAGGCCTTTTCTTTACAAGTTGGAATTGATCTACATATAACATTTGCGTAATTGAGCTCCATTCCATGTTCTAGGGATGGGAGTGCCATCGAGCCTTTCGAGCCGGTACGCGCCCTTTCCCAGAACTTCTTTGATGATGTATGGCCCTTCCCAAATCGGGGCCAACTTTCCTGGGCGTTGTTGGTTCGAAGCCTCGTTGTTACGCAGTATGTAGTCTCCTTCCTTGAAGTTGCAGAGTTTTACCCGCGTGTTGTAGTACTTTTGCATTTGTCGTTTGTAGTTTTCTTCACGCACGGCGGCTAAGTCTCTGCGCTCTTCGGTTAGCATAAGGTCTAACCGTCTTTCCGCATCATTGTCTTCTGGTTGGATTAAGACCCTTGGTGAGGGTAAACCGATTTCGACTGGGATCATGGCTTCAGTGCCATAAGTGAGACTGAACGGGGTTTCTCCCGTACTGGTCTTCTTCAGCGTTCTGTTTGCCCAAAGGACGTGCGGAAGCTCGTCCACCCAGCCGGATCTGTGTTCCAAGAGTCTTTTCTTGATGCCTTCGACGATGCTCTTGTTTGCTCTTTCTACCTCACCGTTACCTTGCGGGTGTGCCACTGAGGTAAAGGTGTGGGTGATTTGAAGTTCTTTCAGCCACTGCTGTAGCTTCTTGTCAGCAAAGTTGGTGCCATTGTCGCTTACCAAATTCTGTGGAAGTCCAAAACGACAAATAATAAATTCCCAAATAAATTTTTTGATATGCTTTGCGGTTGTTTGGGCTAAAGGTTTCGCTTCTATCCATTTGGTGAAGTAGTCAATGGCCACCACTAGGAACTGAACATTCCCAGCTGCTGTTGGAAATGGGCCTGTCACGTCAATGGCCCACTTCTGAAATGGCCATGAGGAAGTGACAGGAACAAGTTCATTTTTCGGGCGATGCGTGTTGGGTGCGTAAAGCTGACAAGATCTGCATTTTCTGATGTATGCCAACGCGTCCATATGCATACCCGGCCAGAAGTATCCCGCGTTGTTTAGCTTGGCTACCACAGCGCGGGGGCCTGCGTGTACTCCACAGATGCCTTCGTGAACCTCCCTTAGGAGGTAGTCAGCATCTTGGTTGTCCACGCATCTTAACAATGGGCCAAGAAAGTTACGTCTGTAAAGGGTGTCATTGACCAGCTGATAATTCAGTGCTTTACAGCGTAGTTTTCTTGCCTGTGACTTCGACTCTGGTAACGTTCCTGCTTCAAGGTATTTTATTATTGGGGTCATCCATGTTTCTGTACCGGTTTGGATGACACAAATTTCCTTGTGCGGGACTGATGGTGTTTCGAGGAGTTCCACGCGGATGTCCTTACCCAAGTGGGTGAAGGCCAGTGATGCAAGCTTGCTTAACGCATCCGCAGATTTGTTTTCGCTGCGCTTGACATGTATCACTTTACAATCATTAAAATCGCGCATGATGGCTTTGGCCTGGGCAAGGTACAGGGCCATTGTGTCATTTACAGCCGTGTACGTCCCGTTTATTTGGTTTGCCACTAGCATGGAATCTACATGGGCTTCCAAATTTTTTACACCCATTTTACGCGCAATCCTCAATCCGGCCAGGAATGCTTCATATTCAGCTTCGTTATTCGTACTTGGGAAATCCAGCCGAATAGCATAAGTATATTCCTGGCCTGCTGGGTTTGTTAATTTTAACCCTGCGCCTGAACCCTCGTTACTAGCTGCTCCATCAGTATAGAGTCGCCAGACCTCATCGATTTCGTGTGCTGGGGAGGGTTGAACCTCCTCCTGGCACTCTTTCTCCCGCGCAGCGGGGACTTCGGCAATAAAATCAGCCAGGACCTGGCCTTTAATGGCTGGTCTCGGCTTGTATTGAATCGCATATTCTCCCAATTCAATTGCCCATTTGGCTAGGCGTCCCGATAACTCGGGTTTGCCTAGAACATTTGAGAGTTTGAAGTTGGTGAGAATAGTGATTGGGTGACCCTGGAAATATCGTCTCAACCTGCGTGAAGCGTGTATAAGTGCCAAGACCAGTTTTTCCAGGGTAGAGTACCGGGTTTCCGCGTCTGCCAGCACGCGGCTAACATAATAGATTGGCATCTGGATGCCTTTTCGTTCTACAAGCAGGACTGCCCCGGTTGCTCTATCTGTTGCGGAGAGGTATAGGATTAACTCCTCTCCCGCTTGTGGTGCTGTGAGTGTTGGGAGTTCGATCAGGCGTGATCGAATCTCCTGGAAAGCTGCTTCCGCTTCTGGTGTCCAGCGGAAGTGCGTTTTCTTTAAACAATTTCTTAGTGTTGACACAAAAGGGAACGACCTATCCGCATGGTTTGCCAAAAAGCGGTTAAGCGCGACTAGTCGTCCATTAAGTGTTTGAGCCTGTTTTATGGTGGTAGGTGATTCCATTTTGACAATGGCTTCGACCTTTTCAGGGTTCGCTCTGAAGCCATCTTTAGTAATAATGACCCCTAAGAACTTCCCTTCTTCCACCCCAAATGAACACTTGCTCGGGTTGAGCTTCATGTTTATCTTTCTGAGCGTGTTGAAAGTTTCCTCAATGTCTTTCAACATCGTCTCTGGCTCGGGGCTTTTGATGACCAAATCATCCATATAGACTTCCAAGTTTCTCCCAATTTGGGCGTGAAACTCTTTGTCCATTAGTCGTTGGTACGTGGACCCCGCGTTCTTAAGTCCGAACGGCATCATTTTATAACAAAATGTGCCATCGGGCGTCCGAAAGGCGGTTTTGTCCTGGTCATCCACAGCCATGTGGATTTGATGGTACCCCTTATACGCATCCAAGAAGCATTTAAGGCGAAATGGTGCCACCGAATCCACCTTGAGATCAATTTCTGGCAACGGATAACAATCTTTGGGGCATGCTTTATTCAAATCTTTGAAATCTATGCACATGCGCCATTGTTTGTTATTCTTCGGTACCATTACGGGATTTGCAACCCATGTTTGATATTTGCTAACGCGCACGATGCCCGCATCAAGGAGTTCCTTGACTTGGGTTCTGCACGCGTTGGTTTGCTCGGGCCCCATTACTCTGCGCTTTTGTACGATCGGCGTTACGGCCGGATCGCATTTGAGCTTATGCTCTGCCTTTCCCCGGGGTACACCAGTCATGTCGGCTGGTGTCCACGCGAAGATGTCTGCGTTTCGCTGCAGTAAGCGCTTGAGTAAGGTGCGTGTTGGATCAACAATTGTCGGGCCAATGGTAACGGCCTGATCGGGATATTTCCCATTGAATGCCCACTGTTCAGGCTCAGTGATGGTTTGTTTGGCCATCTTCGGTTTGGGTTTAGAGGAGACAGATGCGATGCATACCTGGGGAATGCCCGTGATCATCGCTACGCCTTCAGTTGTTGGCCATCCCATCATGCCGTGGACTGAGGATACCACAGCGTTGAATCTTGCCATCCCGTCTCTCCCGAATAGGATGTCATACGTATGATGTGGTTTTTTCATCACAACAAAATCCACATCCTCCGTGCGTGAATAATTCCCATCAGTGAGAGTGACGGGGAAAGATAGGATGCCCAAGGGAGTGTTCATGCTGCCGTCAAACCCTTCCATTGAAGCGTAGACCGTCTCCAGGCGTTCCTTGTCTTCATCATCGAGCTTGTCGAAGAACTGCCTGTACATCACTGTCGACGATGCGCCATTGTCAACGAGGGTGCGGGAGGTGATGTAGTGCCCCAGCTGGCTTTTAATGACAATGGGGCCTTCTTTGTTTGGGCCTCCCGGCACTCGCGGGAAGCGCACTTCTGCTTCCTTCCATGCGCATGGTTCGGTCATTGGTCTCTTTCTTCCTCTGACCTTACCATGGACCATGTTGATGCTAATGTCGACGGGCTTCCGTCCGTTACCCCTGTACCTGTTGTCGTTCCTTCCTCCCTTCTTGATAGATGCCACGAGGTGTGCGAGCCTCCCATCCTTGACGAATGTCTCGACGATGTCCCTCAAGGATGTGCACTCCTCAGTGCTATGGCCCTTTGTCCCATGGAAGTCACAAGACTTGCTTTGATCCGCATTGGGTTTCTGTCGGATCACTGGAGCTTTTGGCCATGGCAGTTTTTCCGTGGCAAATATCTCCGTGACGCTCTTGGTGAGTGGCGTCCAGCGGTTTTTCCGGTTCAAAGGGTGCGTTTTGTCCCTTCCGCCAACCAGAGGGCGAGAGCTTGAGGGGGCGTCAAAGTTTATCCTTGACTGCCAAATACCTTGCCGCCTCTTTTTGTTTAGCCGGGCGGTTCTTACATTATTCTCCCTTGTCCTCTGCGTGTAGAGGTTTGTATTGTGGGGGAGATCTCTTCCCAGCTGTTTCTCTGTTTCGGCAAAGCGCTTGGTTGCCGTCATTATGGCATCCCACGTGGATGGCATACCGTCTTTACCCGTCAGAGTGCGGATGAGTTCTGGGTATTCAGCGCCCTGAATGAAAGCGGCGCGAACGAGGTCTTCACTGATGTTGCCCAGACTCACCTTCTTGGAGTTGAAGCGGGTGATGAAGTCCAGTAAGGATTCATCCTCTTCTCTGACACAGTTGAGGATCGTCCACTGCTCCTCAGTGTGTTTCCTCTGTTGACTAAACTGTTGACTGAACTTGTTCTGGAAGTCTGCCCAGTCATAAATGTGGTGGACCGGTAAACGGTCGAACCATGCTCTGGCTGCTCCTACCAGAGTCATCTGGAACATGTAGCACCACGTGGGTTCCGTCCAGTTACTGACGGTTGCCCCCGCAATGAACCTGTTCAGATGGTCATCTGGGTCGGATAGACCATCGTATGTGCCAATATTGGACATTTGTTTGGCACTCCTCGGGGCGATTGCTTCTGCAATGTCCCTTGCAAATTTTGACCTTCCTGCGTTTGTAGCAGTAGGTCTAAAGGCCTTGGAGAAGTCACGCTCGCTTTTTTCTGTGACTGGTTGGAATGCTTCCCCAAAATTCCTTTTTGGCTGGGGATCCGTTTCCTTACGCTTCCCTTTCGTCCTATGGCGAGGGTTCGCGTCGGTGTCGGAGTCTTCCCCCTCGCCGTCTGAGTACTCGTACTCACTACTCATGTTGAGGTGCTGGCGAGTACTACCGAATTCCTCAGCTTGTTGGACTGAACGCAAGCGTTCGTCCAACTCAGCCTGAAATTCTCTTTGACGTGCCTCGGCCCATGCCTTCACTTGATCAAGTGTTTGGCGAGGGGCTCGAGGTCGTTTTTCCAGCTGGGCATCAGTGAATCCCAGTGGAATATTTACTCCACTTGCCCCTACATGAGTGACTGGGGTAGTGTTCGTAAAATGTATTTCACTTGCCCCAGCTTGGGTGGCTGGGGTAGTGTTTGTAAACATTGTGTTGCCGGTGTTTACCCCAGTGGCTGGGGTTGTGGTTACCGGAATTTCTCTAGTCATCTTGGAAGTTTTGAAAAACTGGAGAAGGATGTAGTTCTAGCTTTATGCACGGATGGCGCCAATGAAGAAACACTAAGTAACCCCGGGCAGATTATAGGTAATCTGGGGGCCAGGTAATGTTTCCCACGAAGGTTAGGTCCAGCAGAGTAAGTTGTACTTCAGGGAACCTGCAAAACAGACACCGTAAGCTCGTCACTGAGAAGGGGGGGTTCCTCCTTGTGACCACCCTCCGGCGTGAGAATCAGTCTATATTGCTCTTTGAATATAAAAGTATATGAATACTATAAGAGCAGTTATCAAGTAAGTTATACGAGATTGTAGATGATCTTACCATTCCAAGATATTGGAGTATTTATAGCCGAAGGTAGGTTTTCTAGAAGGTACAGCCGGCTGAATAGTATTCCTGTTCAACCAACAGTGGATTACGCACAGGCCATACTGGTTGGTGGGTAGGTTACAGCCAACAGTAATAAAGTCGGCTGCACTATTCCACCAACTGTAGACCATGCACGTCCCACTGACTGTGGATTGTACGCAGGCCATGCTGGTTGGTGAATAGGTTACGGCCAACAGTAATACTATTCCACCAACTGTAGGCTGCGCCTGCTCCACAGTGAGGGTTGGTGAGTAGGCAGCGGCTAATAGTGACAAACAGTACTAGAGGGTGCTCCTCCTCGCACTGTTGTCGGTGAGCTGTCACCCTGTGATTGGCTCATGGGCTGTTCTGGTCAGATCGTCTGTCCTATCCATACCTTGGTAGGTATGGTACAAAAGATCTTTCAGAATCAGACTGGCTCATTTGGGCGGGATTGTTCCCGCCTTGCTCATGCCTTCACGTGACTGCTGAAGTAGCTAGTCTTGTACGTGTAGCCCTGCTGTCTGCGGGTAGCCTTCCCTGATGGCTTGTATCCGCAACTGCGGGAACAGGCGGGGTACTTCACCATTGGGAGGCTTTCCCTGCGTGTACAGCTTGCGTACTGCGCGTAAGATTCTATGAGCATGGTGGGTCCTGCGGGAGCAGATGGCCTTTGCGCAGACAACCCTGTTCAAGGTGAGTCTTGCGGGACCAACTGGTCTCTGCTGGGACCTACCTCTTCACTAACATATGTTAAAAAGTCTTAACTTTATAATTCACAGCCATTCTACATAACTGTCTACTTTTTATTACGTGATGTTCTAGAACTATCTTAATTTACATTCTTCACCTTTGAATGCTTTCATTGCTTTTCCAACTTTCTACTTTTTTGAAATTTGAGCACATATAGTACACTATATTATTCCACAAGAGTAGTCAAAATTGATGTGTTTTCATGAATCAAACATTTGAATGCCTGAAGTTGTCCAACTCTTTTGTCTTATAAATAGCCCAAGCTTTACTTGCAAATCATCCAAACAAAATCTTATTATTTTCTTACATTCTATCTATCAAACAAACTAATCATGAGTACCGCTAGTATCGAATTTGAGATCCCTTCCAAATTCCCCGCTGAGTCGGTTTTTAAAGTTTTCAAGAACTTCCCTGATCTTGCACCCAAGGTCAACCCTCAAGTATTCAAGTCCATTGATTTAGTCGAGGGTGATGGGAGTGTTGGATCGATAAGGTTGTTCACATTCGGCGATGGTAAGAAATTACATCATCATTCATATAATTTGTAACGATGGAGTTTATTATTATTGTTGTTATTATTAACATTGTTGTTGTCGTTGTTATTATTATCAATTTCATTCCTTATATTTTCTAAACATCAATTGCTCAACGCAGATGTTCCATTCACAAGTGGAAAATTTAAGCACGATGTCATTGATGCGAGCACCTTTACCTTCAACTTTACATTTTTTGAAGGCGATTGCTTAATGGGTATATTAGACTCCATAAATCATCATGTTAAGATTGTACCATCTGCTGACGGAGGATGTGTGTTCAAGCAGACAGTTATATATAACTGCAAAGGTGACGAGAAGCCGTCTGCTGAGGTTCTTAACTTTGAAAAGGAACTATACGTGAAAACCTACAATGCTATTGAGGCTTACGCCGCTGCTCATCCGGAAGCTTATTAATTTATATTGCATCAATGTGTGTCGTTATATGGATTGAAATCGTTTCATTCCTGTGTTTTTAATCTCCTGCTTATTCGTAATAATGGTTTGAATAAATTAGTGTAACAAGCTTCAGTTAATAACGATAAATAATAATGAGTGATTATAACTGATATTTTGTAGATTGTGGACTTTTTGCTAGCTTTTTGATGATTTATAGCCTTTTGATGTTATAGAATTGAAGTGGCTAAAATGTGCTCATCATGCTCTTGTATTATTGAAGTGTTATGAAATAAACTCTCGTAACCAAATTTACAGACTTAACCAAACTGCACAATTAACCGGTGGTTAGGTAATACCATAGCCTGATTAATAAAAAATGTGGGTTAGTTTTGGTTATGATCGTCATAACCAAATTAACCAAACCAGATGAACCGGATGCAATCAATTTAGAAATAAACTAAAAATATTACCCATGCTTCTCCTAGAATTATCTGTTAAAGATAATTTTTTTTCCATTTTATTTGCTAGTTCTCCATTAGAATTTTAGCATTATGTATGTTGCTTATTAATAAGTTATGCAACAAACAAATATTGTTCCCTCAAAGTTTATGATCTCCATATAGTTCACCGGCATGAAACATTTAAATCCGAAGTTATGTTAGTTGAATAGGAAAACCTTCAACATAGCTGTGTGTTTCAATAACCTCACTACCAGGAGAAGATTACTTTTTACCAGATTGCCAGAAATTGCATTCTCATATGAGTTTTCACCTCCGTCTATATAAATTATCTAAAATACAAAATTTTGTATGAACTAATTTGTATATTCGAAACATTCGCCATCAGTGTCTCCATCTTACTCGCAAACACTTATTTTATTGGTTTTATTTCTTGAATTTATATACTCACAAATCTATTGACCTATTGCTTCTATCAAATTTAACTTTAAAGAGATTTCATTGTAAATTGGTTTTAGGTGATTTCAATTCATTTCACATTCTATGTTATGAAGAAAATATAAGTTTAAAGGCTTCGGTGTGAATGTAGTAAAAAATCTCGAAGAGACTTAACCAAAACTAATAAGTTATTATTCAACGGCCAATCAAAACTGTGGTTGTTGTTAAAGTTCAAACCCGATCAACCCAAACTTATCCATGCAAATGTTCAGTGTTGTAAAAATCGCTAGTTGCTAGTCGGACGGTGGGGTGGGGACTAGCGATTAATCCGGATTAATTTAATCGTGATCAATCGGGATTAATCGTATCGGATTTTAATGTGTAATTTTTAGTTTTATATATACACACATTTTTAAATGCAATTTTCAGTTTTATACATACGCAAACACATTTTCGACGGAAATTGGCTGGAATCTCGCTAAAAATCGCCGGTTTTTGCTAGAATCTCGCTGGAAAACTGCTTATTGTGGTTGAAATGTCGCTGTAAACCGCTGATTTTTGTTAGCATATCGCTAGAAACCGCCGATTTTTAACGGATTTGACCATTGACCGATTAAATTGGCCGATTAGCCCAAAATTAACCAGTGAAGTGAGGACTAGCGAGAAATCGGGTATTAATCAACGCATAGTCGGGATTTTTACAACACCGCAAACGGATGTATTCATACATATACATATAGATGAGTAACTAACATATGTTAAAAAAGTCTTTTATTCACAGCCATTCTACCCAACTGCCTACTATTTTATTACGTGATGTTCTAGAACTATCTTAATTTGCATTCTTCACCTTTGAATGCTTTCATTGCTTTTCCAACTTTCTACTCTTTTGAAATTTGAACACATATATTTCGCTATATTATTCCACAAGAGCGGTCAAAGTTGATGTGCTTACATGAATCAAACACTTGAATGCCTCAAGTTTTCCAATTCTTTTGTCTTATAAATAGCCCAAGCTTCACTTGCAAATCACCCAAACAAAATCTTACTGTTTTCTTACATTCTATCTATCCATCAAACAAACTAATTATGACTACCGCTAGTATCGAATTTGAGATCCCTTCCAAATTCCCAGCTGGGTCGGTTTTTAAAGTTTTCAAGAACTTCCCTGATCTCGCACCCAAGGTCAATCCTCAAGTATTCAAGTCCATTGAGTTAGTCGAGGGTGATGGAGGTGTTGGATCGATAAGGTTGTTCACATTCGGCGATGGTAAGAAATGTTCTTACCATCATCTTTCATATAATTTGTATTGATGGAGTTTATTATTAATATTGTTGTCGTCGTTGTCGTTATTATTATTATTATTATTATTATCAATTTCATTTCTTATATTTTCTAAACATCAATTGCTCAACACAGATGTTCCATTCACAAGTGGAAAATTTAAGCACGATGTCATTGATGCGAGCACCTTTACCTTCAACTTTACATTTTTCGAAGGCGATTGCTTAATGGGTATATTAGACTCCATAAATCATCATGTTAAGATTGTACTTTCTGCTGATGGAGGATGCGTGTTCAAGCAGAGTGTTATTTATAACTGCAAAGGTGACGAGAAGCCGTCTGCTGAGGTTCTTAACTTTGAAAAGGAACTATATGTGAAAACCTACAACGCTATTGAGGCTTATGCAGCCGCCAATCCCGAAGCTGCTTATTAATTTATATTGTGTCAACTTGTGTCGCTATGGTTTGAAATCATTATTCCGTGTTTTTAAATCTTCTGCGTATTCATAATAATGGTGTGTTATAGTATTCATGTTATACAATTATAATTGTATCAAGTTTCTATTTGATACAGATGAATAATAATGAGTGATTATACCCAATATTTGTAGACTAGGGCTAAGTAACTTTATTTTTGGTCAACTTAGCTAGTATAAAAGAAAAATTATTGTATCAACTTAAAATTGTGTAACAAAATGGATACGACTTATTGAACTCCTAAAGTAGGTGTCAATCGTGTTAGATTGGCCGGTTAACAGGTTAAATTATGCAACCAGAATCCGACGCATATTATTATCTTTATCAAAGATTTCAACCATAACAGAAAACATCCCGTTTAACTCATTTATAAAAAAAATAAATAAAATGATTTAAAAAAACAAAATGAAAATAATTTAGAGCCACTAGAGCAAATTTTAATTATTTATAGAAATAATTAAAATCTTGAAATTTGAATGGAAATTGCAAAAGTGTATTCTAAAAATAGAAAACGGAATAACCGAAAGTAGAAATGTAATTAAATTCTTTTTTTCAAAAAAAAAAAAAAACCTTAAACAGGTCGTGCTAGTCAATTCCAAAGCTGCTTTTTTGATTTTTCTTATTTTTTCGTGTTTCACCTTTTTACAATCCGTAGCATGTAAATTATTCCAGGTTCTCTAGCCAACGAACTAAGCAACGTAACAAGAAAACCACAAAGTGTGGTTTCAAAAGTAGCGTTTGCGACACTACAAACAAGACACTCAAATGACACATCTCATGTTGTATATGGACGATGTAATATTAACCGCATAAAATGACGTGCTTCTAAACCGGGTCATTAAGTCCCTATCATCCGAGTTTAAAATAAATGATCTCGGTTCGCTACATCATTTTCTTGGAATCATTGTTGAAAGGAAAAAGAATGGTCTATTTTTATCCCAAACTTCATATGCTATGGATATATTAGCAAGGGCTGAAATGACAAATTGTAAACCCATTAACACCCCTGTCGAAATCGGTTCCAAGCTCAGCGCTACTATTGGGTCTCCAGTTGCCGATGCTTCCTTGTATCGGAGTCTCGCCAGGGCATTGCAATACCTCACCTTCACTCGACCTGATCTCGCTTACGCCGTACAACAAATATGTTTATTCATACATGACTGTAGGGAGCCGCATCTCAACTTACTTAAACGTATTCTTCACTATCTAAAAGGTACTGAAGAAACACTAACCGGACCCCTGGCAGATTACTGGTAACCTGGGGGTTAGATAGATGTTTCCCACGAGGGGTTAGACCCTGAGAAGATGGTTCTTCTGATAACCTGCAAAACAGACAACGTGAGCTTGTCACTGAGAAGGGGGGGGTTCCTCCTTGTGACCACCCTCCGGCGTGAGAATCAGACTAGATTGCTCTTTAAATATAAGTGTATATTAAGAGATTGCTAGAGCAGATATCAGGTATAATATGATAATATCAGATAAGATATGTTGGTCATACCATTTGTGGTATTTATAGCCGAAGGTAGGTTTCCAAGGAGGTGTGGCCGGCTGCAACAGTGTTCCTGTTCCACCAACAGTGGCCTACGCACGTGCCCTGCTGGTAGTTGGTGGGTAGGCAGCGGCTGATAGTGACCAGGCCTGCTGTGTACTATTCCTTTTCCACCAACTGCCGGCTACGCACGTGGTATGGCAGTAGTTGGTAAGTAGGCAGCGGCTAATAGTGACACAGTACAGGAGCATGCTGCTCGCCATACTGTGGTCAATAAGCTGTCGTATCTTTAGTCAGATCTTTTTCCCATACCTCGTCAGGTACAGTACAGAAGATCTTCCTGTATCGTACGGACTGGCTTATTTGGGCGGGAGTATTCCCCCTCCCGCCCTTGTGCGGGATAGTTCCCGGCTTCGCTCATTCCTTCAGGTGACACTGAGTGATTGAGAGCTAAGTGCCTTGTGCGTGTAGCCTTGCTGCGCGGGTGGCCTTCCCTGATGGCTTGTATCCGAGGCTGCGGGGACAGGCGGAGTCCTTCACCATTGGGAGGCATTTCCTGCGGGAACAGCTTGCGTACTGCGCGTAAGGACGTCACGTCTCTGAGCATGGTTGGTCCTGCGGATCCAGTTAGTTTCTGCGCAGACGTTCCTCTTCAAGGTGAGTCTTGCGGGTCCAACTGGGCTCTGCTGGGACCTACCTCTTCAAGTCCCCCCAGTCCAATGTTCTTCTCATGAGTGTTTAATAAAGTGAGGTGAACTTTTGGACTTAAGCAAAGGGTTTTGAAAAGGGGTTTTTTAAGGTTTTCCATGGGGATTCCTCCCGCGGAAGTCCTTGTCACTTGCAGAAATTCCCGAGTTTCCTGCTTGGTCTTTGGGTATGAAGCGGGTAGGTCTGTAACCTCCTCGCAAGTCAGGAGCGTTGAGTCCCCCTTGTGTGGATTCTCCATGAGGTTTTGGTTGTTTTGAACATAGTGATCAATTATGTTAAAACCACCAATTCCTTCCTAGAGCTTCAAACAACGTAGTTCTCGACGTTCCCGCTATGCGGGGATGTTATTTCCGTTTCCGCAAGCATTGCCCAGAAGATCCTTCTTGGTTTCAATTCCCAGCGGAGCGCTAGGTATGTGAAGGGTTTTGCCTTAACACTGTACCCGCGCTCGTCTTACGGTTACTTTACTTCCAAGGTATTCCTGGCGTCAATTCCCTGCGGGTGCTAGGTATGTGAAGGGTTTTGCCTTTACACTGTACCCGCACCCGGCTTATAGTTACTTGGTTGCCGAGGTATACTTGGCTTCAATTCCCTGCGGGTGCTAGGTATGTGAAGGGTTTTGCCTTAACACTGTACCCGCATCCGTCTTACGGTTACTTGTTCGCCAAGATTTACTTGGCTTCAATTCCCTGCGGGTGCTAGGTATGTGAAGGGTTTTGCCTTAACACTGTACCCGCATCCGTTTTACGGTTACTTGTTCGCCAAGGTTTACTTGGCTTCAATTCCCTGCGGGTGCTAGGTATGTGAAGGGTTTTGCCTTAACACTGTACCCGCATCCGTCTTACGGTTACTTGTTCGCCAAGGTTTACTTGGCTTCAATTCCCTGCGGGTGCTAGGTATGTGAAGGGTTTTTCCTTTACACTGTACCCGCATCCGTCTTACGGTTACTTGTTCGCCAAGGTAAGGGGTATTTTCCCGCTTACTTTTTAATCTTTTTGAATTTTGAATTTTGAAATTCGAAGAGTTGGTGGAAAGAACAGTCCAAAACTCTGAAACGTCGTGCGACGGTTTCTTCTGACTGTGTCAGATCGTGCAGGAAGTTATGGTGACGTGACAGTACATGGTCATTCCAGACGCTTTTTCAGGCGCGTGGGCGCGATTTTTCGGGCGCGTGGCCGCGAAATTAATGGTATGCGTCCTGTCAACAGCTGTTGCCAGCTTGCTTTTTGCCACGTGTCATAGTTTCATTGCACCTTCGTTTTCTCTCTCTTCCGCATTAATTTCATCGCATTAATTGCGATTAGTATATAAAGGGGTAGAGGGTTCTTTGTAATTCACACTTTCACTCTTCTCTTCATCTTCTTTGCGATTTCCGGCGAATACTCACCTTTTCAGGCAAGCATTCTCCCGAAATCGTTTTCTTCTTTTACAAGATGTCTCGTGATCTCGAATCTGCAGTCGATGATAAGAGTACTGCTGGCGAGTGCCAGTGTGCTCTGCCTGGCGATCTGTATCGGTACGTCGTCAGGAAGTTCATGCTCGAGTCTCTCGAGCCTGAGTTTCCTGAACCCCACCAGACGGTGTACGATGCCCCCAGAGGCAAGATCGGGGTTTATGCTGCATTCTTTGTCTATGGGAATCTTAGGTTCCCATTGACAAAGTTTGTTTACCGTGTCCTTGAGAGGCACGGCGTTCATTTGACCGAGTTGCACCCATTGCCAAGATACGCTACTTCGAGTGGGTGTGCCGGATTTTGGGCATTGAGCCCTATGTTGACCGCCTGATGACCTTCTATACTTGGAGGTGCATCCAGGGGTGGTACACATTGACAACCCGGATTAAGGGTTTAAAGATCTGCGCGACCGAGCGCAGTCTTCGCTCGTGGAAGCGGGAGTTCTTCTTCATATCCGCTCGCGCCATCCCCATTGCCATGAAATTCAAGAACGGGTAAGCTCTCCCAAGCCTTCACGCCTCCAGCTACCAGGAGGCGGAATGGTTTTCGAAGATATCTCGGGTCCAATCTCCGGTTTACCGGTTTGCGGAGTCCGGGATGGTGATGCTGGGGATGAGCCGGGTGTGGAAGGCTGCCGATGCGCAAAAGATCCCAATCGTCCTCGAATACGGTTCGAACTCTGTTCCTTACGGTATGCTTTGTTTCTTTTTGTTGATTTAGAATTTCTTCTAACTTTTTTCCTGTTTATTTCAGAGGGGAACGACTTGCAGTCGCTCCTGAACCCGCGGGAGACTGACGGTCCCGCTCGGATGGGTACTCGCGCTCTAGACGAGAACGAGTTGCCCATCCTAGAACAAACGGCGGATCGGTTCGTGGAGGTCTATCCGCTAGGCCATGAGATCCTTAGCGCCCGTCGGCCAGGTAAGGCGCTCTTCGACCCTCGACCCCTCAATGTTGAAACCTCTGCTGGAATTCCTCTAATCGTATGTTCTGATGAGGAATCCGCAGATGGTCCTCCGTTGGTGCGGAAGAAGAAGGCTGCCGGGGGGAAGGGGAAGGAGAAGGTGGCCTCCACAGCCGATCCAGCGCCTCGGTCTGACTCGGAGACCGAGAGCGAAGAGGTGGCGGGGAATCCCGGTGGTGACAAGATCACCATTCCGGAGGCTGTGACAACTGTCACCGAAGAGCCCAGGATGACAACGGTGACCGGCGTGAAGAGGCCGGCTCCATCGGGTTCATCCCCGCCCGTCCGTACTTTCAGGCTCGAGAAAACCCGTAAGTACAAATTTCCTTTAGCTTTTATCTTCATAGCTTAATATCATTTTCTTTGTGCAGGCGTGGATGTTGACGCATTCCAGGATGGAGCGCAGAGGAGTACCTCCCCGCCAATGACGGTAGGCCCGGTCAGCCTACCTGAGGCGACGACCCAGGCGGCTGCGCCTGCGCCTGCTTCCACTGGTTCAGTTGCTCACTCCGTTGAGCCGACTGTTCCAGTTGTGATGACGTCACCGCCGGCTGTGAGTGCTATTTTTACAGCATCTTTCACCGAGCCGGCGGTAACTTTTGCTGCGGATTCCGCGGCGGCGACCGCGGCGGCTGCTACCATGCCCCCGCCATCGGCAACGACGGCCGATCCATCAGGTACGCATGGGGCTTCTCGCCAATCTCTGCCACCTTCCCATCTGCCTGACCTCTTGGATGGATTTCCGTTGGGTTCAGGTGATGGGTTCGGCGGCTATCGGCCTGTAATTGACCCTACAGGTGCGTAGGGTTCTTTTGGCCCATTTATATATATTTTTTCTTTATCATCTTTTCCTAACTGCTTTGTGTTTTTGCAGTGTCGGATTCCAATGAAGTGTATGTTCCACGATGGAACATTCGCCGAGGAACAACCCTTCGTACCCCTGTGGAGTGCGTGGAGTGGGCTCGTCACGCTGCTCCCAGTGGTGCGTTGGGGGAAGCCATGGCTAGCTACCAGGAGGGTAGGCTTAGCAATGAGCTTCGGGTTCTCCTGGCCCGGATGCAGCCGCGCGTCGAGCTGCTTTGTCGTGAAAACGACAAGTTAAAAGCAGCTCGCGTTAAGGAAGTAGCTCAGGCGCGGGCTGTCCGGGAGGAGAACCAAAAACTTACCGCAGTGGCTGCGGAGAAGGAGAAGGCCTTCAAGGCCCTCGAGGTTGAAGTTCAGGCTCGACTTGAGGCCCGTTCCAAGGCTGCCCAAGCTGTTAATGAACAGCTTCGGCTGGCTAAGGATACTGCAAGGAACGCAACTGAGAGGGCCACCAAGGCTGAAGCTGTTGCTGAGCCTCTGCGCGTGGAGAATGAAGAACTTAAAGCCAAATTAGAGGCTCTCCAGCAGGCTCATGATGCCTTGGCGATGGAAGACGCCAAAAAGCTCCAAGAAATCCTGGACCAGAGGGGGGTGCTTGACCATGCTGAGCGTAAGCTGAAGGGCGTCGAAGAGGCTGCGGCTAAAGAAGTGTTGCTTGCCAACCTCAACAAGAGTGAAGCCGATCGCGCCCGTAACGAAGCTCAAGCTGCCCTCCAAGAAGCCCTGGTTGCCAAGGAATGGCTTCTTCGAGAAGCGTTGTCTCAGGTATGTTTTTCATGTCTTTACGCTTTTCTTTGTAAACAGAAAAGGTTTTGACACTTGTATATTTTCTTGTAGGTTGTGCATCGGGTCTTTGCTGAGACCTCTTACGATGATGCTATGAGCGCAGCCCTCAACGCTTCTCACGAGGATGGGGAAAAGGTCGGCTTCCTGCTTGGTCTAGGGTTCGTTGAGAAAGGCATCCCGCCTTCCAACTTCCCTTTGTACAATGTTGATACTGAAGCTGTTTACGACCAAGCAGTGAATCAGTACGCCGCCTTCCCGCATCCGGTGGTGGAGAAGGTGAATCAAGTTGCTGTTGCTGATGATGGGTTAGCTATCCTTAAAGCTTTCCTTGAACTGCCACGATCTACTGATGGTGCTGGTCCAAGTGGAAGTGGCCCTGAAGCCTGATCCTGAAGATCCCTTCCCACTGCTAGGATAGACTTAGCTTGTATAGATTTATCTTCTTGTAGGCGGGTAGTTACCCGGCCATTCTTGTAATGAATATTTATGAAATATAAATTTTTGTGCGGGTAAGACCGCTTCTTTTGTTGGGTTCCTTGCTTTGTAAACGTTGTATGACTTGCATACTTTAGTTTAAATTAGCAATTTTCCAAGTGTTTAGAATAAGTTAACCTTTGAACGTGGTAGATAGGTGTGAAGTTTTGCTTCCTCTTCCGTGATTGTGCGGGTAGGACCGTCACTTGCACGTAGTAGGATGGCTAAACTTTACCATCTGACCTGCGTGTAGGTTTTCCTCATCTTTTGAGGATAAGTTAACCTTTGAACGTGGTAGATAATAGGGGTGAAGTTTTGCTTCCTCTTTCGTGATTGTGCGGGTAGGACCGTCACTTGCACTTAGTAGGATGACTAAACTTTACCCTTATCTGACCTGCGTGTAGGTTTTCCTCATCCTTTTGAGGATAAGTTAACCTTTGAACGTGGTAGATAATAGGTGTGAAGTTTTGCTTCCTCTTTCGTGATTGTGCGGGTAGGACCGTCACTTGCACGTAGTAGGATGGCTAAACTTTACCTTTATCTGACCTGCGTGTAGGTTTTCCTCATCCTTTTGAGGATAAGTTAACCTTCGAACGTGGTAGATAATAGGTGTGAAGTTTTGCTTCCTCTTTCGTGATTGTGCGGGTAGGACCGTCACTTACACGTAGTAGGATGGCTAAACTTTACCTTTATCTGACCTGCGTGTAGGTTTTCCTCATCCTTTTGTTAGAAATTCTGTTTTGAACCGTTCGACGCGCGGTTGTCAATAGGTTAGTGTTCAGTTCCCTTTTTCATGATTCATGCGGATAGACCGGCACTTTCATTTAATGGGAGGACTGAACTTTTCCCCTTCGACTGACCTGCGTGAAGGTTTGTCGTTTTTTGGGTTTATGCGGGTTTTGCCGCCTTCCCCACGCAACGACTTTCCACGTATTTATGCGGTGAAAACCGGCATATCCGTGTTGAATAAATTAACCGTTCGACGCGCGGTTGTCAATACGTTAGTGTTCAGTTCCCTTTTTCATGATTCATGCGGATAGACCGGCACTTTCATTTAATGGGACTGAACTTTTCCCCTTCAACTGACCTGCGTGAAGGTTTGTCGTTTTTTGGGTTTATGCGGGTTTTGCCGCCTTCCCCACGCAACGACTCACACTTATGTATGCGGTGAAAACCGGCATTAGTGTTGATAGTTCATAAAAATGTAAAATCATCAGCGTCAATGTTTTAAGGAGAATCGTTTCCATTAGAAGTGGCTCTTGGCCTTTTCTTTACAAATTTGGAATTGATTTACATGCAAACTGTGTAAATGAGCTCCCTTCCATGTTGTTGGGATGGGAGTGCCATCGAGCCGATACGCACCTGGTTCGGGATCTCGTTCTTTACGCAGCATGTAGTCTCCACATTGAAGCTGGAATTTTATTCGTGTTTTCCCCAGCTGGGGTTCTACACGCATCAGTCTGCTCAGCGTTTATTGCGCCACGAGGTGCGCAAGCGTCCCATCTCTGACAAATGCTTCGACCATGTCCTTTACGTCTATGCATTCTTCGGTGTTGTGGCCTTTTGTCCTGTGAAAGTCACAGTATTTGCTCCGATCAGCATTGTGACGATGTCAGATTATTTGAGGCTTTGGCCATGGGAGCTCCTCGGTGGCGAATATCTCGGTGACGCTTTTGGTGAGCGGCGTCCATCTGGAGTTCCTGTTTGACTGTTCGTTATCCCTTCCGCCTAACCGATGCTGCAAGCCGGATGAGGTGTCAAAGTTTACCCTTGACTGCCAAATGCCTAGCTTTCGCTTTTTGTTTAATCGGGCGGTAAGGACGTTGTCTTCCCTTGTTTTCTGGGTATAGAGGTTTGTGCTCTGTGGGAGATCTCTGCCCAGTTGCTTCTCCGTTTCCGCAAAGCGTTTTGCTGCTGTTATGATGGCATCCCATGTGGATGGCATGCCATCTTTACCCGTTAAGGTGCGGATGAGCTCTGGGTCGTTCGCGCCCTGAATAAAGGCAGCGCGAACAAGATCTTCGCTAATGTTACCCAGACTTAGCTTCTTCGAATTGAAGCGAGTTATGAAGTCTAGCAAAGATTCATCTTTTTCTCGAATGCACTTGAGGATTGTCCATTGCTCCTCGGTATACTTTCTTTGCTGGCTGAAGTGTTGGCTAAACTTCTGTTGGAAGTCAGCCCAGTCGTAGATGTGGTTGACCGGTAGACGATCGAACCACGCTCTAGCAGCCCCGACCAGTGTCATTTGGAACATGTAACACCATGTAGGTTCCGTCCAACTACTGACGGTTGCCCCCGCTATGAATCTGTTCAAATGATCATCTGGGTCGGATATACCATCATATGTGCCTATGCTGGACATTTGTTTGGCACTTCTTGGGGCGATTGCTTCTGCAATGTCCCTTGCAAATTTGGACGTTCCTGCATTTGCAACGTTTGGTCTGAATGTTTTGGAGAAGTCTCGTGGACTTCCACCTGTGCTTTTTGGTTTGAAGGCTTGTCCAAAATGCCTTCTCGGTTGTGAATCCGTTTCCTTACGCTTCCCTTTTGCCCTATGGCGAGGGTTCGCGTCGGAGTCGGATTCCTCCGAGTCATCCAAGTAATCTTCGAATTCGTCAGCCTGTTGGACGGAACGCAAGCGTTCGTCCAACTCAGCTTGGAATTCCCTCTGACGTGCCTCCGCCCATGCCTTAACTTCATCGAGTGTTTGGCGGGGGAGTCTTGTTCGTTTCTCTAACTGGGTATCGGTGATTCCCAGTGAGCGATTATTTACTGCACTTGCCCCAGCTTGGGTAACTGGGGTAGTGTTCGTAAAATTTACTTCACTTGCCCCGGCTTGGGTAGCCGGGGTAGTGTTTGTAAAAACTGTGTTGCCGGTATTCCCCCCAGTAGCTGGGGTTGTGGTTACCGGAGTTTCTTTAACCATCTTAGAAGTTTGAAAAAACTGGAGAAAAATGGAGTTCTAGCTTTATGCACGGATGGCGCCAATGAAGAAACACTAACCGGACCCCTGGCAGATTACTGGTAACCTGGGGGTTAGATAGATGTTTCCCACGAGGGGTTAGACCCTGAGAAGATGGTTCTTCTGATAACCTGCAAAACAGACACCGTGAGCTTGTCACTGAGAAGGGGGGGGGGGTTCCTCCTTGTGACCACCCTCCGGCGTGAGAATCAGACTAGATTGCTCTTTAAATATAAGTGTATATTAAGAGATTGCTAGAGCAGATATCAGGTATAATATGATAATATCAGATAAGATATGTTGGTCATACCATTTGTGGTATTTATAGCCGAAGGTAGGTTTCCAAGGAGGTGTGGCCGGCTGCAACAGTGTTCCTGTTCCACCAACAGTGGCCTACGCACGTGCCCTGCTGGTAGTTGGTGGGTAGGCAGCGGCTGATAGTGACCAGGCCTGCTGTGTACTATTCCTTTTCCACCAACTGCCGGCTACGCACGTGGTATGGCAGTAGTTGGTGAGTAGGCAGCGGCTAATAGTGACACAGTACAGGAGCATGCTGCTCGCCATACTGTGGTCAATAAGCTGTCGTATCTTTAGTCAGATCTTTTTCCCATACCTCGTCAGGTACAGTACAGAAGATCTTCCTGTATCGTACGGACTGGCTTATTTGGGCGGGAGTATTCCCCCTCCCGCCCTTGTGCGGGATAGTTCCCGGCTTCGCTCATTCCTTCAGGTGACACTGAGTGATTGAGAGCTAAGTGCCTTGTGCGTGTAGCCTTGCTGCGCGGGTGGCCTTCCCTGATGGCTTGTATCCGAGGCTGCGGGGACAGGCGGAGTCCTTCACCATTGGGAGGCATTTCCTGCGGGAACAGCTTGCGTACTGCGCGTAAGGACGTCACGTCTCTGAGCATGGTTGGTCCTGCGGATCCAGTTAGTTTCTGCGCAGACGTTCCTCTTCAAGGTGAGTCTTGCGGGTCCAACTGGGCTCTGCTGGGACCTACCTCTTCAGGTACGCTACATCTCGGTCTTCAAAAATCACCATCCAAATCCATGAAGTTACCGCCTACTTTGATGCGGATTGGGGTGGTTGTCCTGACTCGCGTCGGTCGACATCCGGCTACTGTGTTTTTCTTGGTAACAACCTGATATCTTGGTCCTCCAAGCGCCAACCAACCATCTCGCGCTCTAGTGCAAAGGCAGAATATAAAGGAGTGGCTAACTCAGTAGGGGAAACAAATTGGTCCAAAATCTTCTTCTCGAGCTACACACTCCTGTACGCGATGCCACTATTGTATATTGTAATAATACATCGGTAGTGTACCTAACCGAAAATCCGGTACAACACCAAAGGACTAAAAACGTTGAACTCGATATCCATTTTGTCCGAGACAAGGTTAGAATCGAGACAAGATATCAAGATATTATCATTAAGTGCCTACCGAAGCACCTCTTCACTCGCTTTCGATCCAGTTTGTGCCTTCGATCCACCACGGCTCAGACTGCGAGGGAGTGTTAACCGATAATATCTTGATATTATTGGAATTGTCATTTTGTATTATTTGTAATGATCATGTGCTTAAAATAGGATTAGATAGTTTGTTGTAGTTGGTAAAGTACACCTCTTTTATCTATTGAATTTGTATTATTTAAGAAGACTTTATGGGTAATAGAAATCATGGAGATATCCTTTCTCTTGCATCTTTATCTCCATCTATAAAAAATTTAACTAAACTACAAATTTTTTATGAACCTTATATATTAAAAACATCACATTTGATATCACATTAGTATCTCTATCTTACTCACAAACACTTATTTTATTATTTTTATTTCTTATATTTATATACTCACAAGTTTATATAAATTGACGAATAGTTACACTCTAAACATTTAGATGATCATATTGACCTATTGTATCTGTCAAATTAAACTTTTTATTGAGATTCCATTGTAAATTGGTTTTAGGTAATTTCAATTCATTTCACATTCTATATCATGAAGAAAAAATAAATTTAAAGGCTTCAGTGTGAATGTAGTAAAAAATCCCGAAGGAGTTGAGTTACTAATTATTGTTTTCAGAGTTAAGTGTCATTTTAATATCTGTGGTTTGTTCAATTACGCAACTTTAGTACCGTCTTTGAATTTTTTGCAAATGACTACCTCAATTTTATAAAACTTGCAATTTTAGTACTTTTTTCACCCCGTCTATTTTTTCCGTTAAGTCAAGGGTAAATTAGTAATTTTGATTATTTTATTTATTTTCTCTTTTTAGCTAAGTGTTATTTTCATACCTGTGGTTTGTTCAGTTATGCACCTTTAGTACCTTTTTTTTTGAATTTATTGCAACTTTATACTTTGATTAGTTTTGGATAGAATGATAGATAGACAAACAAAAAGAGACATTACATATTACATGTTACAATTAAAAGACAACTAAATACATGATAGAAGATGAAAAACAGCCTTGAAATGTCTAACATATTTTTAGCATTTTGTTCTTGATTGCCAATTTACTTCTAGGAGCTCAAGATCCGAGTTCATCTTAGCCATTTTTCTTGCATTTTCTTTATGTGCATAGATTTTTTTTTAAAAGTTCGAGTATGATAATAGTAGCTCTTTAACACATCGAAGGATCAAGCCAAATAACAATCACACAACTTCGCACCTTTTAGTATAACATCAACTGAAATTGTAGATGAATGACGGTTGACGAATCACATGAACAAAATAATATATCGTAATTCATTGAAATTGAAGATGAACAATGGTTAGGGTTTGAAGGATCGAGCGCGAGGAGGGGGGTTGATCTGTTAATTTAGGGTTAGAGATGATATTTTAATTGTAATATATAATGTCTCTCTTGGTTTGCCTGTTTATCCAAAACTAATCAAAGTATATAGTTGCAATAAATTGGAAAAAAAAGTACTAAAGTTGTGTAATTGAACAAACCACAGGTATGAAAATGGCACTTAGCTATAATAGAAAACAAATAATGACTTAACGGACAATATAGACGGGGTTAGAAAAAAAAATACTAAAATTGCAAGTTTTAGAAAAGTGAGGTAGCTATTTGCAATAAATTCAAAAACGGTACTAAAATCGTGTAATTGGACAAACCACAGGTACTAAAATGACATTTAACTCTTGTTTTCATATATTTTGAGGGTTAGCGCACATGGTCTCTCTTAGTTATAAATATGAGGTTGTTTTCTCTTTATATATCAAAACAAGACTTAAGAATTATTGTTAGGATTCTAATACATTAAATTTCAAAAAATGTGTGCAGTTTTTAGTATATATATGTAGCTTTTTTTTTCCAAGCGATTTTTTTTTCCCATTTTAATCCATCAAACAAGTGTGTTATTTGGTGCTAGTATCTTTTCTAGTTTCTTGCTAGTTATTAATATACTTTCTTTGTTGGTAGTTAAAAAAAAGGGATATGAACCCAATAACACACTTGTGAAAGAGCCTACACCATATGAAACTAGTATACCACGGTCCACTAGTACATGGATTTTAACACATTTAGATATCTACCTATACTAATAAAAGAAAATAATTCTGGACATATGTAGATTAATTCTTACTATTAAATTCCCGCATAAATCACTTCTCTTCTATTGATGGAAAAGAGAAAAAAATATCTTTGTTCTAAATATATTATTGATTATAAATTTAACATACCATATTAATTGGTCAATCTCCATTGATTGAATTATTAATGCTATAAATTATATCGCAAACATACTTAATACAAAAAATATTAATATATATAATAACTAGTTTTAGAGCCCGTGTCACACACGGGATAATTCAAATTATAAAATTATAAATAAAAAAATAATTACATAGCGTATATGAAAAAATGTATTACATCTATGTTTGTATCTATATAATGTGTACATAAATTGATTTTATTTATATCACAAAATGATTCTTTTTAAATGAACTTAATAAAAAAATGTCCGTGTAAAAACGTACCCGAGAAGGCTTCTTTCTATTGAAAAATTCATTCTTGGTGCCATATATGTATAATTGAAAGACTTTTGGTTATGAACCAATTTCGGAAATTAAGCTTCTTATACGATAGCAGTTCTAACCACTCAGCCTAAATACAAAAGGAGCGTTACCTTTATTGATATATTTATCAATTTACCACCCATAAAAGGAAAGTGGAACATTAAATTGTAACAATGGATGTTCCTCAAGAGCTATGTTTTTCTGAGCTACACCATGAAATTTTTTTTGATAAGTTTCAGAGGGCTTCTTGACTTTGTCATAATGACAATATAAAAAATAACATGTTAACTCATTCAATTTTGTGAATATTCATTTGAGCATAGTTTTGCATGATATGCTTTTGAAACCCGAATCATGTTTGAACTTCTAACTTTTATACTTTTGACATTTTAAAGTCAACAGTTTGAACCCATAACAACTTTGATGATAAATCTATTTTGCATTCTCAAACTTTTAAAAATACTCAAAATTTTCATTTTTGACCCGTTACAATTTTTAACCTAAATGCAGTTAACTTGCATCAAATAATCAATTTACCAACTTTTGACCCATAAAATCAAATTTAAGTTCCACAAAAAACACGAAACAATTTTCATTTCATAAACATGATTTGTTGTTGATTTTTGAAATTCACCAAGTATTTTGAAATATATAGTAAAATAATATGTTAGTATTTATATTTATAAAAATATATAGATATTATATAAATATAGTGTAAAAGGAAAGTGAATCGTTATTGATTTATTACATGTATTAGGGTATATTAGTTTTGGAGGGAAAAAATTGTGAGAATTAACCAAAACATGACAAGTATCCACATTTATTTTACTTTATTAGAATAGGTAGATTACGTGTCATAAAGATATTTTATTTAAATTTTATCTTACAATACTAATAAAAAAATGTGGAAGCTTAGGTGTCAAGCCCATATTTCACCAAATTCCTAATCTCTCATCTAATTCATTCTAGCTATTCATGGGTCATGGGTTATGGGTCAAAACCATTTTGTCAAATGGGTTATAACATAGTGTGGATTATATTCATTATTGAATCAAGTGTCATTTTCATACCTAAGGGTAGAATGAATTAGATGAGAGATTAGGAATTAGGTGAAATGTGGGCTTGACACCTAAAGCTTCCACGTTTTCATACCAACTACACAACTTTAGTACTTTTTTTTAAATTTCTTGCAAATCAACACCTGGTGTTTCCAAAATCATGCTATTTTAGTACTTTTCGTTAACCCTGTTTGTTTTTTCCATTAAGTCATTAAATTAATTCACAAGTATTTTAAGAATCACAACTGAAATAACAGACATTATTTATCTTTATCATTTGACAAAACCCGTGTAATACACGGGTTCAAAAGCTAGCTTAAAATGTATATAAAAGAGTTTATGTTTAAAGAGTACACTAACATTTATTTTTTGAGATATCTTCATATTGAAAAAAACTATAATAATTATGTTTACTTTTTACAAATATTCAATGTTTAATAGGTCGTAAAATCATAGACAAAATTTTCATTTTTTATATTTAGTATAAGACTATTGTAACAGTTGAACAAAAATGTGTTTATAAGGACATCATGAAAGCTGTTCGAAAAAGAAAATCTTGTGTCTTTTCTAGTTTATAGTTTAGGGTTTAGTTAGGATATAGAGTGAAAAACATTTTTGTGATAGACTTTAATTACATCTTTCAGATCTAAAGGCCTCATTGTTTTAAATGTTGCTTCCAGTGGCATTGCTTCATTATTGTATACCGATAGTAGAACAACCCATTCTCTATTGATTTAAAATTCAAATACATTTGATGATATAAAACGACTATATTTGCGATACGTTTTTTACATAATATCAATAGACTTAATTATCTTTTATTTTATTTGTATTAAATTATTCATTGTAATTTATACATTAACATATGCCGTGTAATACACGGGTTTCCAAAGCTAGTATATGTATATTGAGTTTGATTTGAAGTCAAAACTCTAAAAAAAGGTTAAAAAAATTTCAACTCATAGCAAAAGTTTCAGTTTTAACAGTTAACTGAACCAAAAAGCTGCCATTAGCCAATAACCGATCAACTATAATCGACTAATTAACCAAAAGCAATCGGTTTTCGTTCAACGGTTAACCAAAACTTCGGTTGTTGTTACAGTTTTTGTTCAAACGACCAACCCAAACCGATCCATGCACAAGTCCATATTCGTACATATATATAAATAACAAACATACGATGAAAGCCAAAACTTTATAATTCACATCCATACTACATAGTTGCCTACTATTCATTACCCCATGTTCTAGAACTATCTTAATTTGCATTCTTCACCTTTGAATGCCTTCATTGCTTTTCCAACTATCTACTCCTTTGAAGTTTGAGCACATATAGTACGCTATATTATTCCCCAAGAGCAGTCAAAGTTGATGTGCTTACATGAATCAAACATTTAAATGTTTCATTTTTTCCAATTCTTTCATCCTATAAATACAAGAAGCTTTACTGGCAAATCATCCAAACAAAGTCTTATTGTTTTCTTACATTCTATCTATCCATCAAACAAACAAATCATGACTACCGCTAGCATCGAATTTGAGATCCCTTCCAAATTCCCCGCTGAGTCGGTTTTTAAAGTTTTCAAGAACTTCCCTGATCTTGCACCCAAGGTCAATCCTCAAGTATTCAAGTCCATTGAGTTAGTCGAGGGTGATGGAGGTGTTGGATCGATAAGGTTGTTCACATTCGGCAATGGTATGAAATTACATCATCATTCATATAATTTGTAATGATGGAGTTTATTATTATTATTATTATTATTATTATTATTATTATCAATTTCATTCCTTATATTTTCTAAACATAAATTGCTCAACACAGATGTTCCATTCACAAGTGGAAAATTTAAGCACGATGTCATTGACGTGAATACCTTTACCTTCAACTTTACATTTTTAGAAGGCGATTGCTTATTGGGTATATTAGACTCCATAAATCATCATGTTAAGATTGTACATTCTGCTGATGGAGGATGTGTGTTCAAGCAGGCTGTTATTTATAACTGCAAAGGTGACGAGAAGCCATCTGCTGAGGTTCTTAACTTTGAAAAGGAACTATATGTGAATACCTACAAGTTGTATAACATGAATACTATTAAAACACACCATTATTATGAACAAGCAGGAGATTAAAAACACTGAATGAAGCGATTTCAAATCATAACGACACACGTTGATACAATTTAAATTAATAAGCAGCTTTGGGATTGGCAGCAGCGTAAGCCTCAATAGCGCTATTGAGGCTTACGCTGCTGCCAATCCCAAAGCTGCTTATTAATTTAAATTGTATCAACGTGTGTCGTTATGATTTGAAATCGCTTCATTCAGTGTTTTTAATCTCCTGCTTGTTCATAATAATGGTGTGTTTTAATAGTATTCATGTTATACAATTATAATTGTAACAATTTTGTATTTGATACAGATAAATAACAATGAGTGATTATACCCGATATTTGTAGACTATGGCTAAATAACTTTATTTGTGGTCAACTTAGCTAGTATAAAACAATGGCGGACCCAAGATTTTTTCACACTGGGGTTAGAAATTTTTAGGTTGGTATTCAGTTATATATAAAAAAAAAATTGGTCCGGTTCGGTTGTTTGGGTCGGGTCAAATCTGTATATAACTTTTTATTCGTCTAATTTGACCGTTCTGGTCAGGTCATAGGAAAAAAAAAGATAACCAAACAAAATATAAGATAACTAATATATTTAAAATTGTTTTTTACGAGTTTTCAAATCTAACCATAAAATCATCTACTTCAATATTGATAAGCAAGCCTTTCTCAATGTAACAAATACAACTATCGCTTAAATTTTCTTCACCCATCCAATTACGTAAATCAGACTTCATGTATTTCATCGTCGAAAAACATCTTTCAACGCTTGTGGTTGCGAGCAGTAATACAAGATCTAACTTTAGTAAACGATACACCAATGCAAAGGAATGATGTTTCTTTGTTTGAACAAGGTTTGCTGCTTCAAATCAAAGAAAATATATTTAGAATTGGATTGGGTATTGGGCTAAAAAGTGGTAAGGTTTGAATTGGGTTTTGGGATTAAAAATTGAGTTGGGTATTGGACTTTTGGACTAATAGGTATATAATTTATATTTGTAAACTTTCCATTTTATATTTTTATAAGGAACGGTTTTCATGGGGGTTGTCTCAAAATTACACAAAAGTCGGTTTCAAAATCTCACAGGGGTCGGGGTCAAAATTTTACAGGGATCGGTTTCGATATATTAACACTAATTTTTTTTCATAGGAGTCGGTGGACACCCCTCTCATATGAGTGAGTCTGCCACTGGTATAAAAGCAAAACTATTGCATCAACTTAAAACTGAGTAACAAAATGGATACGACTAGCTTAACGAACTCCTAAAGTAGGAGTGTTAATCGTGTTAGGTTGACTGATTAACGGGTTAAATTATGCAACCAGAACCCAACACATATTATTATTCGTGTCAAAGATTTTAACCATAAAAGAAAACAATCCGTTTACCCATTTATCAAAAAAATTAAATGATTTTTTAAAAAAACAAAATGAAAATAATTTAGAGCCACTAGAGCAAATTTTAATTATTTATAGAAATATTTAAAATTTTGAAATTTGAATGGAAATTGCAAAAGTGTATTCTGAAAAATAGAAAACGAAATAACCAACAGCAAAAATGTAATTATAATATATATATATTTTTTTTGAAAAAAATACCTAAACGAGTTAAACAGGTCCTGCTAGTCAATCCAAAACCAGCCTTTTGTTCTTTTTTCGTGTCTCACCTTTTTACAATCCGTAGCATATAAATTATTCCATGTTTTCTAACCAAAAAACTAAGTAACGTAACAAGAAAACCACAAATAACAGTGGGTCGGTTGGTGATAACATTAGAGGTAATAAATAAACCACATTGGCATAGAGCGAGGCACCATTTAATGATATTTAACATAAGCAATAATAATTTATATAATGTCAAAGTCTAGTACATTTCGCATGTGACGATGAATACATATTTCTCATGTTCAACTCCTAAGTCCCATCAGGTGCTTCTTAAACATGTCTTTATCGAACCAAATGTTCACAAATTTGTCAATTTTTTTTTGTTTTATTTCCCCCCCTATAAAATGCTTATTTAAAATAGTTATTGCAATAATAATAACATAATCAATATGCTCTAAAAAAATTTTAGAAAGATCTTTATTAACCAATTAAAAATATTTTGATCAATAAATTAATTTTCTATTTGCCAATATTATCTAAAGAATATTCGTTCATATTAAACCTTGCCAAAAAGAAAAGGTACAATATAAAGTGATAAAGGGAAGTTGCATAAAAAAGATTTGACAGAAAAGCCCTTTATATTTTCAATGCAAATGCAACATAATTACTTGTATCATACATGTCAAAATATACCACTTTTGCTTAAAATTATAAATGGACATTCCCAAAACAACAAGCAAAGTGACACCAATACTTGCAAATAGGCACATCCATAGCTTAAGGCAACCATTTGCCCCCCAACTATTAAAACCCCTTTTACAAACCAACTCTCCATCAAAAATGGATTTTCACACAGGCTGCAGTCCTCAAAACATGCAATTCTACACCGCACCGTCAAGCCCTGTCTCGTTGGACATGGGCTTGGACTATAATGACCATGAGTTCGAGTTCGAGGTCACTACCCAGACGCTTACAAGCCTTTGTCAGTTTCAACCAACGTATCCGTCTTTTTGGTGGACAAAAAGAAACAAGAATGAAAATGAAAACTACAGGTTACCGGCTCGAGCCAAATCATTTTGTAGTGGACAAGTTTTGCCTTTAAAACCGCCTCCACGGCTCCAGACTTCGGTTTCTTCGTCACCAAGGTCTCCTAACGGACCAAACTCGCTGTCAAGGTTGCGGCTATCTAAACCGTGTGCTTGGAATGACGATTTTGATCCTTTTCAATTTGCTTTGGAGAAAGTTAGCGATGAAACAAGGGCTAGGATGAGTTTCCATCGACGGTCCCAATCATACTCCGGATATAGAACCAGCGGTGTCGCACATTGGCTTGATGGCTCGGTAGACCGGGACAAAGACCATGAGAAACAAGAAAAGTTAAATCCCAAGAGCAATAACATATCCAAGATTTTCGATCAAGGTATGCATTATGTTATATATCTCATTTATTTTATTTTTTTAAATTATGTTTTTGCACTAACTTTTATACACATCTATTAACTACAAAATCTGAATTAGAAGAAACAATATTTGATTACGTAACGAAATTAGTATATTATAGTTAGAACTTATTGTAATTATCTTTATAATCTTTAGATGATATTGTTTGATACAATTTAAGTTTTAGAGTCAATATTTATGTAATAAGTGTAAATTCTAGTTTGTGTCATTTATGTATATATGGTCGGGTCGATCAAGGGAATCGATGTGTCTGTTCATCGGCTATTTATATGTCGATCAGATTGTAAACATTCATAAGTGTCGATTAATTCCATTGAAGATTTACACTTTTATAAATTTTTATTGTTCAGGCTGTGGACATGTTGGTTGGCGTACGAAGCCTAATGAACATATAAAACCGCAAGGACCAACACTGGCGAAGATGATAGAACACAGAGAGTCGGTATACTCAAGGCGGGTTGTTCCAAGTGACCATGTCGCCAAACCGAAGCCGATGGTTCGAACCACAACTAAAGGTACATGGTTAGGAGGAAGGGGAAAAGGTGAAGGCCATGAGCACATGAAGGGTCAAAGTGAGTCAAAGATGCATAGAGTGGTCTCATTTTTGTTGAAGTTGAAAAAGGGTCGCAATGAAAACAGTAGAAGTGGTAAACTAGGCCGTTGCTTAGGGCTTGCTCATGGGAGCCCATCATTTGTGAAGTAAATAAATAGGCCCACAGTGTTAAGGCCCCTATTACATGCAGCCCATTCAATATAATGGTCATTTATATTCTTTTAGTGGAGATATTATTTTACTCATTTATATTTAAATAATATAATAATACATTGAGATCCGTCTACTATACGGATAATCGATAAAAAATGATATTTAATAATTAATGAAAATACAATAAACTTATCATACATTGTTATGAGATGAAGTTGTACAAGATGTTTAAAACAATTTAGTTATTTTAGTATTTAATAGTTATTAACTAACAAATAAATGATGATGATTTCAGAGATTTGGTTGGTTTAAAATTATGATGATTTATGTGAGAATGACAAGTGATAAAGATTTTTATTAGAGTATATAAATATAAAATATAAAATATAAAATATAATATATTTATGTATTAGTTATTTAATATGTTTTTATTCTGCTTTTGAAGATTATCCTCCAAATCCAATTGTAATCATTTGAAAAGATTGTTCTAGACTTTCACATTAAGGTGGACAGAGTGGATCAAAGATGGAAGCCGATACCAATCGGTACTGGCGGTGGTGGGTTCACCACCCCGTGGTTGTTGGTACCGAACAAAACACCTCCTCGACTTCACTACGTTGATATCTCGAAAGAACAAAAATGAAATGAAAATCGGTGGGAAGGAATCTTGGGATGCGATGAAGGGGAATACCATTCCCACAAATGTAGTACCGAGAATGAGTTTTGGGACGGAAAAACCACTCCATCCACCATTATAAACCCACTTGTGTAAACATACTATTTGTAATCATTAAGTCCGTATATAAGGGGTGTTTGGCCTAGCTTTTATTTTGTGGCTTATACTTATATTTTATATTTTAATATAACTTATATCTTATTTTCTATTATTTGATAAGCTATTTTTTAAGTGTTTGGATTAGCTTATAGCTTTATCGAATTTAGCGTCTTAATAAGTTGTTAAATTCACCATTCTTTAATTTGTTACATTAATAAGTTGCTTCAATAATTATTAATTTACCACCATTTGAGGGCAAATGGGTAACTTACACTCTTACACAAACAAACTTATTCAAATAAGCTAAAAAACCTCTTCAATTAGCTTATATAAGCTACTAAGCATAAGTTTAAAAAGCTAAACCAAACACCAAGTTAAGCTTATTTTATAAAAAAAGTTAGGCCAAACACCCCCATAGTAGCAATGAAAGCACATTTCGGTTATGTTGTAATTTTCTTTTAAACCACTCTGAACATATATCTATCATATCAATATATTTACACATCTACTAAAAGTTTAAGAAAAAATGGTTTTCTAGAAGTAAAACATTTTACACCCAACAACTTTGATCAATGGCCCACTCTAATGATGGCATGACTAGGATTGTCAATCGCGTATTAGTATTGGGTTGGCAAGTTAAATTGTTAAATCTCAACATGATCGACCTATTTAATCGAGTCACGTCATGCCGGACTCACTAATCATGTCGTATTTTGGGTTAAAAACTTTGCGAATATGAGTAATGTGTAATAACTTAGTGAAAATTTACTCAAGTAATCACCCCGTCTCAAATCTAAACCTTTTTATTACTAGTGTCATTTAATTTACTATGTTTTCTTTATCTCTTATTACAAAATTCCAATTAACAAATTTGGTTTTATATATATTTTGCTAAAGGGAGAACGTGTTACATGCATACAAATAAAAAAAATCTCCTAATTCATTTTATTAAACTATTTTGATTATTTTTGTAATATATGATTTCTGATTAACCCAATTTGGACGGCATTTTTTGGAACATATCTCTTCAAACATATCACACGTCTTTGTGCACTAGTAAACAAGTTGCCCGAATTCATGATTACTTTTGAAATGATCAAGATGCCAAATATTATTTTAAATACACAATTATCATATCCCGTTGACAAGTTTGACCCCTTAACATTTTTTGGTGAAGCATGTGAAAACATTTCACTCTCACCAAATCAACAACTCAAGTTTAAAATTTATAGCCATCTAGGATCTAAGTGCCGGCAAGAAACTTCGTAGAGCAGCCTCAACAAGACGTTTTTACCGCCCCATAAACTAGCATGTTGTCACCTAACTAGTTGTATAGGTCTATGACTCGTATAGGACTTATCAACTCAACAAGTCCGTAGAGATGTTAGACTTGACGATTTTGTGGACCATACGAAGTCGTTTACGCCTATACGAGTAGCGCATGCCTATGTATGTAGTATGTTTTATAAGTTCATTAATTAAAAGAAATTATAACTTTTTATAATTGCATATTCAATAAAACCAAACAACGAGGGAATATAAGTCATAAATAGTAAAATTCTCATATTTCTTGCCGTCACTCAGCACTACATAAGCGCTTCAACATATTTTTATCCGATTCTTAAAATATATAGTTAAAAATTATTTCATATTTTGAATTTTATGCGAACTTTCTATAACCAATTCATTTCACCTTATAATTTATCTAATCTTAGTTATCATTTTGTTCAAACATACCAATAACATGGATCCATAAAAAATTAACTTAAAATAAAAGTTTAACTTTTATCAAAAACTTTATCGACGAACGATAATACTCGTTAGTTTTATAGTTATTGGTTACATATGGGAGATGCACATAAAGAGTATATTTTAAAACAGGATTTAAGAATGGATAATTGAAGTGGTTTTGTAGCCGAAACATTGCACATAGGTAGATCAAGAAGAACCATTGTTGTTGAACCGTAAAAACACAAGTAGATAAAAAGAACCATTCTTTAACCTTAAATACACGAGTAGGTCAAGAAGAACCAACGTCTCCAAGTAGAGTCCAATTTAATAATTAGTAACGGACAAAAGTATCGAGTACCGACTCTCATGATCTCACTAAATACAAAAGAAAAACAATAAAAATTAACTTTTAATTTTTGTGAGTACAATTTACCAAAGGTAAAAGGAAATCAATTTTTATCAAAAACTTTACTAATTGCGGCAGTAATTTGTTTTGTAGTTATAGATTGCATATATAGATGTACATAGAGAGTATTATTTAACACCGGATTTAAGGATGAATAATGAAAATGGTTTTGTTGCGTAAGTGTCACTTTTTACTGTCGAGGGAGTTATTTTCTCAAAATCTAGACATTGAAGTTGTTGTATTGGATTTATCTATCACGGATCATCGTCCGATTCTATTCAGTCAAAATAAGGTTAAATGTGGCCCAATCCCTTTTATTTAATTCCTGGTTGGAGAAGGATGGTTTTGGAAAGATGGTTTTTGAAGATTGGAATATAAAACATGTTGTTCGTGTTCTTCTAATGGCTTTATTATTTCTAAAGAAAAACTCAAGAAGCTTAAAAATTTGATTAAGACATGTTGTTAGGTTACGCGATGCAAGAAGAGGCCAACTATATGTTACTTTCGGCTCGTTTAACTGAAATCGATAAATGAGTAGATATGGGGGCAGGTTCGGAAGATCTAGTTAATGAAATAAAGACGATTTTGAAAGATTTGAAAAAGATTCATGAAGGCAAAGTGTTGGATGATATTCAAAAGGCAAAAGTAAAATGGCGTATGGAGGGGGACGAAAACTCAAAATTTTTCCATATGGTTGAAAATAAAAAAAGAAGGTAACTTTCGATTCGTGATACAAAAAAAGATGGATTATGGATTGAAAATCCGGATGGTATAAATATGTTTTTCTAGAGTACTCTTGGTTTTAAAAAGTGAGAGGCGAAGAAAAGCGACGGGGTTTAAAACAGAAGCGTGAAGCGCTAGGCGCAAAAGCGACGGGGTTTATATAATTTTTATATATGTATATAACATGGGTTTTTAGCATCTTGACTAATAATGTAGCTATATTTAAGCATTGTATATGATTTAATATATAAACTACCTACACATACGACCTAAAAAGCATATTGTACAACATTTGGATGCTTAAAAACCACTTGCGTACGAAAGGCGAGCGCCTCACCTTCGCTTTAGGTCGCTTTTTGCCTAAAAAGTTCGCCTCAGGCTCACCTTTTGAACATTGCTAGCCTTGACTAGCCTAAAGCGAAGAGGCCCTCGCCTTAGGTCGCCTCTCGCCTTGGCTCGCCTCAGGCGCGCTTTTTTAAACCAATGAGTACTATAAAAGTAAATTTAAATGAGTGGAGGGGATTAAGGTTAGGTCGAGAAGTCAGTTTTTTAAATGTCTATCCGAAGATGAGTCATGAAGTTTCGGAACAGAATCTCCATATCTGAAATTAAAGAAGCGGTGTGGTCATGTGGTAGTCAGAAGTCGCTAGGACCGAATGGCTTCTCATTTGGGTTCTTTAAATGGTATCGGGAAGTAATTAAAGACGACATTTGTAAGTTTGTTTTCATTTTCTTTGGCACGGGTAATATTCCGATTGGGTGTAATTCATCGTTTATCACTCTAATTCCCAAGTTGTTTAGCTTGTGGGGAGGATTTTAGACCTATTGGTCTGATAAATTTGCAATACAAAATTAATGCTAAGTTATTGGCTAATAGGTTGGCAATGGTCATTAATTCGGTGGTTAGTCCTGAACAACCTGCGTTTATCAAAGGGAGACAAATTCTGGATAGTCCTCTTATGGTTAATGAAATCGTGGATGATTACAATCGTAGAAATGGGAAGCCATGGTTATTAAAGTTTGATTTTGCTAAAGCTTTTGATTCTCTTAATTGGGATTATTTATATACTATCATGTATTTTCTAGGATTTGGAGATAAGTGACTGTCATGGATAAGGACTTGTTTATTATCTGCCAGAGTGTCTGTACTAATTAATGGTAGTCTGACTGAGGAATTTCAAATCAAGAGGGGGTTACGACAAGGAGATCCCCTTTCTCATTTCTTATTTATCATTGCTATAGAAGGATTGCACGTGGCGATTGAAGATATTATTCAAGCGGGTCTCTTTATAGGGGCTAAGATTGGTGGAGCTTCGTTATTTTTGTCTCATCTCTTTTATGCTAACGATGTTATAATTCTTGGAGAATGGTTATTGAGATATATTGAGAACATACTCATGGCATTAAATTGTTTTTACTTGGCTTCGGGTTTGAGGCTAAATATACGCAAGTCTAATATTTTTGGAGTGGGTGCGGATCAAAGAGAGGTTGGTTATTTGACAGATGTTGTAGGATGTAAACCGAAAAATCACCTTTTAATTATTTGGGGATCCTGGTGGGTGCGAGAATAGGAAACATTACGAGTTGGAATGTTCAATAAGCTTTCTAAATGGAAAGCAAATACGAGTTGGAATGTTCAATAAGCTTTCTAAATGGAAAGCAAATATCTTCAGTGCTTGGTTCATCGGGGGTATACTTCCTTTGATTTTTTTTAATGCTCGTGGGAGTTATAAACAAGTTAGAAGCTTTATGGAGTAGGTTTTTTTTGGGAGGCGACAATCATAAAATTCCATGGGTTAAGTGGAAGCTCGTGGTTGCTAATAAAGAAAAATGGGGCTTGGGTATAGGTAGCTTGAAGAATTATAATTTGGCTTTGTTATATACATGGAGATGGAGATTGAGATTTGTTAACAATCCTAACTCCTTGTGGGCAAAGGTGCTTAAGTCCATTTACCGGAATAACATTGATCCACATGGATTGGTCCAAAACACTAAAGGGAATGAGATTTGGGCAAGGATTGTAAAGTCGATCAGTGAACTTAACGAGGAAGACATAATTCCGCTGCCAGTTATTAAAAAAAAGTTGGGAATCAGAATAATACTTTGTTTTGGAAACACGTGTGGATTGAAGATAGTCCATTGTGTTTGAAGTTCCCTAGATTATTCAATCTAGAGATAACAAAGATTGCTTCCTTAATAAGAAGTTGGTTGACCGTTGGGTGTGGAATTGGAGAAGGCAATTGAGGGGGCGGGGTGGAGGATGCTCAAAGTATAGAGATGATATCCACTCTCTCTTCTTTTTCCTTGTCTAATTATGATGATAAGTGGACGTGGGAGCTGGATTCGGATGATCGTTTCTCAGTAAAAGGAATTAGATCGTATCTTGATCGGTGGGAGGCTCCGAGTGGTGATTCTCCAACGATATGGAACAAGTGTACTCCTAGAAAGGTTAATATTTTGGTTTGGAGATTGCTATTGGATCATGTCTTTGGAGGTATAATTTAAGTTTAAAAGGTTTAGATATTCCTTCTATTTATTGCCTGGTGTGTTTGAATTCGGTGGAGGTGGTCGATCATGTCTTTGGAGGTTGTGTTATTGCTTTCAAAATTTGGAATTCTATTGCTCGTTGGTTGGATTTGGATTTGGATTTTCCGGTTAATAAAGGCCCTAAAAGTATTATTGATTGGTCGGATTCTAATAATTGGGTGAAAAAGAGAAAAAATGTTGCCAAGACGATTATTTTTACCACTTGGTGGATTATTTGGAATGCCCGGAATGAAGTGATTTTTGGTTCGAGTATCAAGAATAGAGAAAGTCTCTTTGACTTCATTGTTTCGGTTTCCTTTTTATGGTACTCATCTCGTAACATTAAGCATCATACGAACTGGGTGGCGTGGCTTAAAAACTCGTCACTTAGTATGTAATTTTGTCATGTTTCTGGTTAGGAATTTCTAACCAGAATGGTTTTCATTTAATTAAAAGTTTGCCTTTCAAAAAAGAGTAGATCAAGAAGAATCATTTTTGAACCGTAAAAGCACAACTAGATCAAGAAGAACCATTTTTTAACCATAAAAAGTGTAAAAACATGATCAGTAGATCAAGAAGAACTAGCATCTCCAATGAGAGTCCAATTAAATATAATTTATAAAGGACAAAGGTATTAAGTACCGACTCTTAAAACGATGAACTCACTAAATACAAAAGAAAAACAACAAAAATTAACTTTTAATATATTTCAAGGCAATTTAACAAAGGTAAAAAATATAATTTTTTATCAAAAACTTTCCCGACATCAATACTCTTTAGATTTTGTTATAGATTGTACGTATATGGAGATGCATATAAAGAGTAGATTTAAAACCGGATTTAAGGATGCAGAATTAACATGGTTTGTTGTCTAAATATGGCACGTAAGTAGATCAAGAAGAATCACTGTTGAAATAAAAAAAAAACATCGGTAGATCAAGAAGAACCATTCTTTAACTGTAAAAACACGAGTAGGTCAAGAAGAATCAACGTCTCAAAGAGAGTCCAATTAACTTATTAATAAAGGGCAAAGGCACATGGTACTGACTCTCATAACTAATTAATAAAGGGCAAAGGAAAACAATAATAAAAAAAAACGTTCTTTTAATTTGTGTCTAAACAGTTTGCCGAACATAATTAATTTCTGAAGGCTACATAAATGCTTTCCTTATTAGTATTTTTTTTTTTTTAAATTATGCATGTAATCAGATCAAGAAGAACCACTGTTTGAACCGAAGCACAAGTAGATCATGAAGAACCAATTTTACACGTAAAAACACAAGTAGATGCAAAAAGAACAATTCTTTTAACATAAAAACACAACAATACGTAGAAAGCTCGATCTAACAATTTTTATTGTCATATTACATTACTAGCTTTTGAACCCATCTATTACACGGGATTTATCAAACGATAAAAATAAAAAAGTCCTTTATTTCAATTGTGATTGTCAAAATACTTACGAATTAATTTAATGTAGACTTAAAGGAAAAACAAACAGGTTAACGAAAATTACTAAAATAGCATGGTTTTGGAAACGTCGGGTGTGGATTTGCAAGAAGTTTAAAATATGTGCTAAAGTTGCGTAGTTGGTCAAACTTCAGGTATGAAATGACACTATGTTATAAATTCCACACTATGTTATAACTCGCTTGACAAAATGATTTTGACCCATGACCCATGGATAGCTAGAATGAATGAGATGAGAGATTTGAAATTAGGAGAAATGTAAGCTTGACACCTAAAGTTCAACATTTTCTTTTATTAGTATTGTAAGACTAACTTTAGAACCCGTGTGATGCACAGAAATCTTAAAAGAATTACAATTAAACTATAGAAATTAAATAATTAAATTAAAAAAAACCTTATATTTTAGCAAATTAAATAGTTCAATAAGTTAAAATTATATATTCTAACGGAATATTCATACGAATGCATAGTGTATTTGTAACACCCCGACCAAAGGCGGATTATACATCGGGGCGCCACATATTGTTTCATTACTCGTGACACTATTGGGTGTCAATATTTAATAAATACATTCATTCGCGCACGCGCAGGGTAAACACAAGATAACATAAATCATCATAAATCAATATATTATAAATCAAAATATTCGAACAGCAAAAACTTGTCTTGATACATTTTAATCTAGGTCCAAAATAAAGAAACTTCCTATGTGTCCACAAGCTCCAAAACAGCTACTGCAAACCTGAACATGTGTTAAAATAAACGTCAAACACTTGCGTGTTGATGAGGAATCAAGTTTAATACAATACATAGATAACAATAAATCTGCGCGCAACATGTGTATGTCTGGTTTTCAACAAGGGTGTAATCTGATCGGGACCAACTCTAAGATTCATAAGACTGCCAGTGCTCACAATTGAGCTCACAAACAAGACTAACTGTGCATGTGTAAATAAAAGAGAAAATCATAAACGATAGTTCTCCCGTGTTCATCTAATGGTACCATGAAAACTGCGGAATAGACCGACAAGACGGTTAATGATCCACACATACAAATAAACAGCCAAGTCTACGTCCTCAACACATGGGATACTGCGCGACTAAAGTTCATAAACAGTTTAAGACTCTAAGTTTGTATGAACACATGAACATCCCAAAACATTAAAAGCAAAAAGGGATTAGGTACGAGATTACTCACTTGATAAACGATGCGGTGTAAGATAAAGCAAGAATCAACTTTAAACAAGCACAAGTTAACCTATAAATAAGATTATTGTTTTAATGATTTGTTTTAAGTCTTGATTATAAGTTAGCATAATTAATAAGTAAATTATTATATATAATATATATATATTACCGGAAAAGCAGGGCAGAACAGGGAGGAAGACGGAGGCAGAGAGGGAGGCGGCAGAGAGAGCAAGGAGCAAGAGAACAGGAGAGATTAAGTGTTTTGTGTGTGTAGTGTTATGAAAATATTATTATTTATAGGAAAACCCTAGGAGACATAATCCCTAGAAAAGGGGAAAGGATCTTTAACAGGATCAAGCAAAAGATATCAAAAAGCATAAGGATCCAAAAGCAAAAGATATGGGAAGATATGGCAGCTGCAGAGGCAAGATAAAGCTGTCAGGGAACAGTAAAAAGCATGGGCGGGTAGATAAAGGTACAGGTCAAGCATGGACAAAGCAGATCTCAAAAGATTATGCCAGTCACTTTATCTGTCAACCAATGGGGTTGGTGCGCATGCTGCGCCGAAAGTAACTTTTCAGACATAAAGCAGATTAGGTCAACAGCTCAAAAGATAAGACAACTCAAAAGCAACGGCTAGATTAAACAGAAGAAAACTCAAAGGGTTTAGCGCGAGAAAGCTCGAGCGCGAAGGCAGACAGAACCAACCTTAACGCGTCGCGGGAAGAATCACATTTCTAAGCGCGCCGCGGGAAGAACTTCAATTCTAAGCGCGTCGCGAGAAGAACTATATTCCTTAGTGCGTCGCGGGAAGAACAGTATCCATAGCGCGCCGCGGGAAGAACTAAAATCCTTAGCGCGCTGCGGGGACAGTTCGTCTCGCGTATCGCAGTAACAGGTGGTCTTCACGCAGGCTTCCTTGTAAGGGGTCTGGCGCGTGGAGCTGCGCAGACAACCTTAGGCGGGAAGGAACAAAGGACAAGTAAAGAGTTAGAAGAAAAAGAGGGAAACAAGGCGTAAGGGCGGGACGGCGACAAGAGGGAAAAGAAGGCGGAAAGAGAGAAGGAGAGGGACGGGACGGCGGAAAGAAAGAGAGAGAAAGAGGCGGGAAGGAAAACATTATTATTATTAAAAGTAAAATATAAGTATAAATAAATATTAAATCAAAAAAAGAAAGAGATCGGATCAGAGAAACGGGTACCTGGGTCGGGTCGGATCGGGGCAGATGTCACAGTCTCCCCTACTTTAAGAAATTTCGTCCCGAAATTTATCTCGAAGTAGGTTGCGCAGAGAACAGGTGCGGGTACTTGATCTTCATTTGATCTTCCCTTTCCCATGTAAACTCGGCTCCGCGCTTGGACTCCCAGCGAACTTTAACAATAGGGATATGACTGCGCTTGGTTTGCTTAACCTCGCGATCCATAATCTCAACAGGCTTCTCAACGAAATGCATAGTTTCATCAACTTGAACTTCATCAAGTGGAATGTGAAGGTTCTCGTCAGCTAAACACTTCTTGAGATTGGATACATGGAACGTTGGATGCACATTACTGAGCGCGGGCGGCAGGTCAAGTCTGTAGGCAACTTTTCCCACACGCGCGAGAATCTTGAATGGACCAACATATCGAGGAGCAAGCTTACCTTTCTTCCCAAAGCGGACAACACCCTTCCAGGGCGACACTTTGAGGAGAACAAGATCACCAACTTGAAATTCGAGAGGCTTTCGCCTGCGATCTGCGTAACTCTTCTGTCGGCTTCTGGCAGTCAGCAGATGATCACGGATCTTGGCGATTTTATCGGTTGTCTCTTGAACAAGTTCGGGTCCTGTGATTTGGGTTTCACCCACTTCGTTCCAACAAATCGGGGAGCGGCACTTACGACCGTAAAGTGCTTCAAATGGGGCCATACCAATACTGGAATGATAGCTGTTATTATAAGAGAACTCGATCAAAGGCAGGTGTGAATCCCAATTACCTCCAAAATCAAGAACACAAGATCGGAGCATATCCTCAAGAGTTTGAATAGTTCGCTCAGACTGACCGTCAGTCTGAGGATGATATGCCGTACTCATGTCCAAGCGAGTTCCTAGCGCAGATTGGAGAGATTTCCAAAAGCGAGATATAAAACGGCCATCGCGATCGGATATGATGCTCAAAGGAGTACCATGGCGGCAGACAATTTCCTTGACATAAAGCTGCGCGAGTTGCTCAACACGGTAGTTTTCACGAATGGGTAGGAAGTGAGCAGACTTAGTCAATCGATCCACTATTACCCAAATGCTATCATGTTTGCTTGCTGTCAAAGGTAACTTGGTAATAAAGTCCATTGCTACACATTCCCATTTCCACGTAGGAATTTCAGGTTGTTCGAGCAAACCAGATGGGCGTTGGTGTTCAGCTTTTACTTTAGAACAAGTCAGACATTTAGCTACGAACACAGCAATATCCTTCTTCATACCGGGCCACCAATAAGTTATGCGCAAATCCTTGTACATCTTATCAGCGCCGGGATGAATAGAATATCGAGATTTGTGCGCTTCACTCAGGATATCAGCGCGAAGATTCTCATCAAAGGGAATCCAGATGCGATTGAGATAGCAGAGAATTCCACTCAGATTAGGGACAAAGAGCGCTTCCGCGCCACACGCTAACTCGGCGCGAAGGTTACCATTACTGATGGATGCGCGCTGCGCGTCACGAATACGCGATTCAAGGTTGCTTTGAATCGGCGCGAAGTGAAGCTGGGTGCGCGGCAAGATACAGTTAAGTTGGCAGGGTTTTCGGCTGAGCGCATCGGCTACCACATTAGCCTTACCAGGATGATACCGGATCTCACAATCGTAATCGCTGATGAGTTCGTTCCATTGGCGTTGCCTCATGTTGAGTTCCTTTTGATCAAAGATATGCTGAAGGCTTTTATGGTCAGTGTAGAGGATACACTTAGTACCATAAAGGTAGTGTCTCCAGATCTTCAAGGCAAAAACAACTGCACCAAGTTCGAGGTCGTGAGTTGTATAATTCTTTTCATGAACCTTAAGTTGCCTTGATGCGTAAGCGATAACCTTGCCTCGTTGCATAAGAACACAACCGAGACCTTGGTTGGATGCATCGCAATACACGACAAAATCATCATTACCCTCAGGTAGCGCAAGAACAGGAGCTTCACACAACAAACGCTTGAGCGTTAGAAAGGCTTCTTCTTGCTTCGAGCCCCAAATATACGGTTTACCTTTGTGCGTCAGAGCTGTTAAAGGCAAAGCGATCTTTGAGAAGTTCGAAATAAAGCGCCGGTAATAACCAGCTAAGCCCAGAAAGGAACGGATCTCAGAAGGAGAGGATGGCGTAATCCAGTTCTTGATTGCTTCAATTTTGGATGGGTCGACATGGATACCCATCTTGTTGACAACATGGCCAAGAAACTGTACTTCATCAGACCAGAATTCACACTTGGAAAGCTTAGCATAGAGCTGCTCAGTTCGAAGTTTTTGCAACACCAACCGAAGATGTTGCTCATGCTCGGCCTTGGTCTTAGAATACACCAGAACATCATCGATAAACACAATCACGAATTTATCCAAGAAAGGCCTACACACCCGATTCACTAGATCCATGAAAACGGCGGGTGCGTTGGTTAAACCGAAGGACATGACCAAGAATTCAAAATGGCCATAACGAGTTCGAAAAGCAGTCTTCGGAACATCTTCATCGCGGATGCGCAACTGGTGATAGCCAGAGCGGAGATCGATCTTGGAAAAACAAGAGGCACGTTGGAGTTGATCAAAGAGGTCGTCAATACGCGGTAAGGGATACCGGTTTTTAATGGTGAGTTTGTTCAACTCGCGGTAATCAATACACATGCGAAACGATCCATCTTTCTTTTTAACGAACAACACCGGAGCACCCCAGGGCGAAGAGCTAGGGCGAATGAATCCTTTAGCAGTCAACTCTTGAAGTTGGCTGGCCAATTCTTGCATTTCAGCGGGTGCAAGACGGTAAGGAGATTTAGCTACGGGGGAAGCACCAGGGACAAGATCAACACGAAACTCGACTTCACGAGCGGGAGGGATACCAGGAAGATCATCAGGAAAAACTTCAGGAAAATCACGCACAACAGGGATATCGCGAAGCTTCTTCTTTCCTTCATCGGGTTTAACCACATGGGCTAAGAATGCAATACACTTCTTCCGCATGAGCCTTTGGGCTTCGGCGCAAGACATAAGCTTAAGACCGCGGGAGGGTTTTTCGCCGTAGATGTGAAGATCACCATTTTCTCGAGGTATGCGAATCATCTTCTTGGCGCAAATAACTTCGGCGCGATTATGCGTAAGCCAGTCCATACCAATAATAACATCAAAGCTTCCAAGAGGCATGGGGATGAGGTCGATTAGAAAATCGTTTTCGTTAAGGTTAAGCGTACAATCCTTAATCACCGAGTTAATTAAAACAGTTTCGCCATTAGCCAATTCAACTGAAAAATCTTCTTTTAAATCGTTGCGCGGTCGCGCAAGCTTCTGCTCGAAGGCGCGAGAGATAAAACTTCGATCGGCGCCAGTATCAAAAAGTACAGAAGCATAAAATCCGTTAAGCAAAAATGTACCATTAACTACGTCATTATTCGCTTGCGCTTGGTGCGCGGCTATATTAAAAGCTCGTCCACGCGTTACTTGGTTTGAAATCTGGTTCACCGGATTCGCTTGTGTGATCTGAACTTGTAGTCTCGGGCACGCGTTCCGGAAATGACTGGGATCACCGCAGTTATAGCACGATCTGGGTCGTGGGTTTTGGTAGGTTGGTTGTGGGTTCTGCGGGTAGACTGGTGGTGTTGGCGCAATTGGATTGGCGGGAAGGACTCTACAGTTTTCAGCAGTGTGACCAGTACGGCCACATCGGTTACAAAGTCGACACGGGGTTTGGGTTGGGTGGTGAAATCTACAGGTTGGGCAAAAGGGATGGTTTCCTGTGTAAGGTTTCTTAGTTGGCGGGGCAGGGAGTGCGGGATTGGTTAAGGCATAGTTGTGGACTACAGGAGGTGTTGGGTAGGCTGACAGGGGTTGAGGGGCGTAAACTGGGGGTTGATAAATGGGTTGCTGGACAATGGGCGGGTTGGTAAGCGCGTAAGCTTGTCTGCGCCTACGTTTCTGGTTATGGTTTGAGGGTTCAGATTTGGTTTCTGCGGGTTCATGGACAGTTTTGGTGGGTTTGGTCTTCTCAGTTCCCCGCAGGAACAGGGTTCCTGCTCTGACATGGTTGTCGCTGAGCACAGCGGCCAACTCGATGGCGTCAGAGAGGGTTGCTGGGTTTCTGGCCCATACAGAATCTTGAATTTCCATGGGGAGACCCCCAAGGAATTTCTCGATTGCTCGGCGTGAAGGGGTAACAAGGTGAGGGACCAGTAAGCTTAGCTCGTGGAAGCGCGTCGCGTACTCGCGCGCTTCACCGCTGTATTGCTTCAAGTTCCAGAATTCTTCCTCCAGGCGCTTAACTTCGTTGGGAGGGCAGAATTCTCGCGTAAGAATTTCCTTGAATTCCTCCCATGTCATGCTAGAAGCAGCCTCTGCGCCACGCGCATGAGCTATTCCATTCCACCATGTAAGCGCTCAAGATTCCAGGACACTGGAAGCATATAGGGTTCGTCTGTCTGAGGGGCATTGGGTGTGGAGGAAAGCGTTTTCTATTTTCTCAAGCCACTGGAGCATCACGGTGGCTCCTTCAAGACCTGTGAACTATGGAGGGTTACCCGCATTAAAGGACTTAATGTTGTAACTGGAGGTATTGGTATTGTTTTGGCTCAAAGCTTGGGCTATTGCGGCGGCCATTTCCTGGGAACGTTGCTGTCTACGCATGCGCGAGGCTTCTCTTCTCTGAAATCGGCGAGATAGCGGAGGCATTCTATAAAAGTTTTAATTTTAGTTAATATCTTGGTTTTAGCGCAAAGTTTTAATCTTATAAAGCTTGGTTTCACGGAGTTAGATACTATCAAAAGTTAAAGTAGATTAAATGACCCTAAATGCAGACTTAATAAAGGTAACGAATTCGAATCAAGAATCGACAATTCATGTATCACCATGACTTTCCGAATTCCCAATTTAAAATATACGAGCAAACAAGTATTGGAGATTGACGATTCATGTATCACCATGACTTTTCAAGTCTCCAACCTCAGAACATAATCGTAAATGGAAATTGAAAATCAACTATTCATGTATCACCATGACTTTTCGGATTTTCAAATCCAACAAACGAATATGTAAGTAAAATCAATAAAAATCGAAATTCAACAAAAATCGAAATATCGCGGAATAAAACATAAAATCATATACTGCGCAAGCGCGAGCATATTCATAAATAACGAGTAATTAACAATAAGCGTGCAAACATGAGATTTCTCTCATGCGCGAGAAGGGACTCTTAGGTATTCTAGGCCGTTACGTCTAACCACCTATCCTAAAGTCAACGAGCTCTGATACCAATCTGTAACACCCCGACCAAAGGCGGATTATACATCGGGGCGCCACATATTGTTTCATTACTCGTGACACTATTGGGTGTCAATATTTAATAAATACATTCATTCGCGCACGCGCAGGGTAAACACAAGATAACATAAATCATCATAAATCAATATATTATAAATCAAAATATTCGAACAGCAAAAACTTGTCTTGATACATTTTAATCTAGGTCCAAAATAAAGAAACTTCCTATGTGTCCACAAGCTCCAAAACAGCTACTGCAAACCTGAACACGTGTTAAAATAAACGTCAAACACTTGCGTGTTGGTGAGGAATCAAGTTTAATACAATACATAGATAACAATAAATCTGCGCGCAACATGTGTATGTCTGGTTTTCAACAAGGGTGTAATCTGATCGGGACCAACTCTAAGATTCATAAGACTGCCAGTGCTCACAATTGAGCTCACAAACAAGACTAACTGTGCATGTGTAAATAAAAGAGAAAATCATAAACGATAGTTCTCCCGTGTTCATCTAATGGTACCATGAAAACTGCGGAATAGACCGACAAGACGGTTAATGATCCATCTGTAACACCCCGACCAAAGGCGGATTATACATCGGGGCGCCACATATTGTTTCATTACTCGTGACACTATTGGGTGTCAATATTTAATAAATACATTCATTCGCGCACGCGCAGGGTAAACACAAGATAACATAAATCATCATAAATCAATATATTATAAATCAAAATATTCGAACAGCAAAAACTTGTCTTGATACATTTTAATCTAGGTCCAAAATAAAGAAACTTCCTATGTGTCCACAAGCTCCAAAACAGCTACTGCAAACCTGAACATGTGTTAAAATAAACGTCAAACACTTGCGTGTTGGTGAGGAATCAAGTTTAATACAATACATAGATAACAATAAATCTGCGCGCAACATGTGTATGTCTGGTTTTCAACAAGGGTGTAATCTGATCGGGACCAACTCTAAGATTCATAAGACTGCCAGTGCTCACAATTGAGCTCACAAACAAGACTAACTGTGCATGTGTAAATAAAAGAGAAAATCATAAACGATAGTTCTCCCGTGTTCATCTAATGGTACCATGAAAACTGCGGAATAGACCGACAAGACGGTTAATGATCCACACATACAAATAAACAGCCAAGTCTACGTCCTCAACACATGGGATACTGCGCGACTAAAGTTCATAAACAGTTTAAGACTCTAAGTTTGTATGAACACATGAACATCCCAAAACATTAAAAGCAAAAAGGGATTAGGTACGAGATTACTCACTTGATAAACGATGCGGTGTAAGATAAAGCAAGAATCAACTTTAAACAAGCACAAGTTAACCTATAAATAAGATTATTGTTTTAATGATTTGTTTTAAGTCTTGATTATAACATAGCATAATTAATAAGTAAATTATTATATATAATATATATATATTACCGGAAAAGCAGGGCAGAACAGGGAGGAAGACGGAGGCAGAGAGGGAGGCGGCAGAGAGAGCAAGGAGCAAGAGAACAGGAGAGATTAAGTGTTTTGTGTGTGTAGTGTTATGAAAATATTATTATTTATAGGAAAACCCTAGGAGACATAATCCCTAGAAAAGGGGAAAGGATCTTTAACAGGATCAAGCAAAAGATATCAAAAAGCATAAGGATCCAAAAGCAAAAGATATGGGAAGATATGGCAGCTGCAGAGGCAAGATAAAGCTGTCAGGGAACAGTAAAAAGCATGGGCGGGTAGATAAAGGTACAGGTCAAGCATGGAAAAAGCAGATCTCAAAAGATTATGCCAGTCACTTTATCTGTCAACCAATGGGGTTGGTGCGCATGCTGCGCCGAAAGTAACTTTTCAGACATAAAGCAGATTAGGTCAACAGCTCAAAAGATAAGACAACTCAAAAGCAACGGCTAGATTAAACAGAAGAAAACTCAAAGGGTTTAGCGCGAGAAAGCTCGAGCGCGAAGGCAGACAGAACCAACCTTAACGCGTCGCGGGAAGAATCACATTTCTAAGCGCGCCGCGGGAAGAACTTCAATTCTAAGCGCGTCGCGAGAAGAACTATATTCCTTAGCGCGTCGCGGGAAGAACAGTATCCATAGCGCGCCGCGGGAAGAACTAAAATCCTTAGCGCGCTGCGGGGACAGTTCGTCTCGCGTATCGCAGTAACAGGTGGTCTTCACGCAGGCTTCCTTGTAAGGGGTCTGGCGCGTGGAGCTGCGCAGACAACCTTAGGCGGGAAGGAACAAAGGACAAGCAAAGAGTTAGAAGAAAAAGAGGGAAACAAGGCGTAAGGGCGGGACGGCGACAAGAGGGAAAAGAAGGCGGAAAGAGAGAAGGAGAGGGACGGGACGGCGGAAAGAAAGAGAGAGAAAGAGGCGGGAAGGAAAACATTATTATTATTAAAAGTAAAATATAAGTATAAATAAATATTAAATCAAAAAAAGAAAGAGATCGGATCAGAGAAACGGGTACCTGGGTCGGGTCGGATCGGGGCAGATGTCACAGTATTCTCACGCAATTTCTTCATAAGCACGAAAAAGATACACCTAGTGATTTTATAAGTTGTAATTATATTTTTTTTAATGAAATAACGAATTCTAACAAAAGATTATAAGATGTTTTATTATAAATGACATAAAGAGAGAACATCTTATATAAAATTAGCATGTTTAAAACATGTTTTTTGTATTACAAATTTGTAAGGGATGGATGAAAACTCCATGGATCCATGGAGGTTGAATGGATACGTGAGAGTAAAATTGTTATTCATTCATAATTTCTTCTTATTTTTATCTTCTTATTCTTATAAATATCGTTCATTAATTTTTATCGCATTCATCTCCTACACTAAAGTATTTATAAATTGATTTAATAAAAAAAAGGTGGATGTGATTTCATTAAAGATATAAATATCTTTGTTATACTGACATAAATAACCGCATATGTTTAATCTTTATAATTTAGGTAGTTAGTTATTTGATTAAATGATGGATTGATATGACATAAATAAGTTTTTATTAAAAATAGGAAAATAATTTCTGTGAAAAATTTTGACTAAAAATGAATCATCAAGTGACGTATCTTCAGTTATTTTACTTTATTAGAACAGATAGATCGAGGAAGTAAAACCGGATGTTACACCAATGCTTTCCATATTAGTATATTTTAAAGCAATCCTACTATCGCAATTCCTCATTGATAAGCCTATGTATAAATTATAGCAACTTGATGGCGGCTTAATTAAATAATGTATGGTTTGGTAATGCAAAAAACGAAACTAGGGAATGGAGCCTCATTTTTTATTAATTTATTTATCTAAAGTAATTGCACCCACAGACTGGCTAGTCAATAATGGTGTCACATTAATCTTTCATATTCACCGAACACACTTATTAGCTAGGCATCCATGTTATATGTATAAATATAATGCTTTGAGTTAACCTCTTTTCAATATCAAACATTCCACACATGACCAAAACAATTTGAAGCATTCTCAAGTTGTTGACAAAACATCCTTAACACCATGGCTTATAGATTATGGACAATGACCTTGTCTACTCTCGTTACCACCGGTCTTTTCTTACTCAATTTTGCCTCAGCCGAATTACGTGCGCACTATATTTTACGCGATCTTAATCATTTTTATTAAGCCGAATTTCGTATGCACTATTATCTAACTCTTTTTTTTTTTTTTTTATCTATAGCTCCAAACTATAGTTTCATGCATGAAGCAACAAAAGCCCCTAGAGTTTCATTCTATGACTACATCATCATAGGAGGAGGTACCGCTGGAATCCCGTTGGCAGCGACCCTATCCGCCAACTACTCGGTTTTATTACTTGAGCGTGGAAAGTCGCCTTATGACGATGCGAATATCACTATTGTGAGCAACTTCGGGCGCTACTTCTTTGACCCGTCACCAGACTCACCCTCTCAGCAATTTATTGTCGAAAATGTTGTGAACTCACGGCCTAAGGTATTAGGTGGTGGTACATCAATCAATGCGGGGTTTCACTCTCGCGGTGAAGAACAGTTTAACGAGGAGGCGAAACTAACGGATTATGATTTGATCCAAGATTCTTATGAATGGGCTGAAAAAGTGATTGTTTTTGAGCCGCAGGTGCAAGCTTGGCAAACGGCACTTGCAAATGGACTAGTCGAAGCTGGGGTTGCACCCAACAACGGGTACACTTTAGATCATCTCACTGGTACTAAAGTGGGTGGTACCCTTTTCGATAAAAATGGGATCCGACATTCGGCTGCCGATCTGCTTCAGTATGCTAATCCGGAAGGGTTGTCACTCTATCTGCATGCAACTGCTAATAAGATCTTATTTAGACTCAAAGGTTTGTACAGCATGCCATCACTCAAAGAATGTTAGTATAATATATAATTAGTATAGATTGAATTTTTTTTGAATGGGGGCTAAGTTATAAGGGTTAATCATAAGGGGGGCTGAAATTTTTTTTTTTTTTAAAAGAGGGGTTACCTCCCTTTGTAATGGCGGGGAGTTTTATATGTAATAGGGGTGTCAGTCGATGTCAGGGTACGAGGTTCTCCCCTCTCTTATAAATGGCGGTGGGTTTGTAAAAGTGGTCTCCCCTCCATTCTCAATGGCGTGGACTGCAAAATGATACTCCCCTCCTTTTGTAATGACGGGGAGTCTGAAAAAGGTATCTCCCCTACGTTTGTAACGGAGGGGAGTCCGAAAAAGATAAAACGTTGGAAACTTAACATGCACATAACCACCATTACGAAGGGAGGGTGATACCTTTTTCAGACTCCCCGCCATTACAAAGGGAGGGTAGTATCATTTTGCAATCCACGCCATTGAGAATGGAGGGGAGACCACTTTTTCAAACCCACTGCCATTTATTAGAGAGGGGAGAACCTCGTACCCTGAAATCGACTGACACCCCTATTACATATAAAACTCCCCGCCATTACAAAGAAAGGTAACCCCTCTTTTTTTAAAAAAAAATTCCAGCCCCTCTTATGATTAACCCTTGTAACTTGACCCCCTTTCAAAAAAATTCGTATAGATTATATTGCACTTATGATATTTGCAATTTTAACATTCTTTTATGCAGTTTATGAATAAGGGGCCCTTTTACATACTTATTATGAAGTTTTATTTTATTTTGTCTTTTTCTATAAGGGTGTATGAAAACCAAGATCCAAAAGAATAATATCAACCTTTTCAAGAGATTACACTTATTATATATATATATATATATATATATATATGGGGAGGGTTCTATTGAGAACCACGGTTTTCTTGAAAACCAATATAACCCATCATGACCCTTGATCTTAGTTATTCAAAGGTGGATATTAAACATGACATTTTTGTAATTAAAGCAAAGATTATGAGTTTTTATAAAAAAATAAGGGTAAAACGGGAACTGATTTGGAAACTACCCTAATTAACTAATCCCTAAAATTTCTCCTCCCTCTCTTTATTTCAATTGTTAATACGGAACACGTTAATGAACACAACAAATGAGTAATTCACTGATTTGAAATTAAAATTAAAGAAATTATATATTTTACATTATATATAACCAAAATATTTATTGTTGTTATTGTAAATTCGACGATACATATATGTATTTAATGGGCTACATATATGTATCTTACGAGGATACATATATGTATTTTACCAAGATACACATATGTGTTTTGCCCATATGCTTCAGGATCCATAAAAAATGGAAATAAAAACAATTGAATCACACTATTCGTACATATTACTAAAATACACATGTACCCACTTGATATGTAGAAATTCTACTGATTTTCTTCATTTACAACTCGCTATTCGAATTCACTAAACAGATTAAATAATACTTACCATTCTTGACATATTGCTTCTCAATGCAAAACATTAAACTATCCACCAATTAATTAACCAATGACTATTAATATGGCATTGAATCTAAAACCAATAATTGAGAACAATGAAGATGTGTCGGGCATAATGGCTTGCGAATCCAGAGTTGTTCCAGCCCAAAAAAACAACTCACAAATCTTGATTTTTCATAGGACACCAAATTGCATTACATATTTTAATATTTAAGATTAGAGATAAATCATAGTTTTAGGCTTAAAAAAAAAAGAAAAGACGAAGAACGTAGACTAAAATCAAGTTCCAGTTTTGAAGAATTTAATGGATTGAAAAATTGGATAAACAAAAATTAAGATCACAAAGATATGAATTGGGATTTAGTCAAAAGTATTTAAATACCATAAATTATTTGTGTACAAATGTACGAAAACACCCTTTGAATTAAATAAATAAAAAACAGTGTGTAAATTATGTGATTGGTTAAAGGTGATTTTCATAGTTTTTAAATTAGGGAGTGGTTTTCATTTGAACCCTCCACATATATATATATATATATATATATATATATATATATATATATAGGGGCGGTTAACGTACACTAATACCTTATCGTACATTAGGTACGTGATAATCCAGAACGTACAATTCAACACGATTTAATTATTAGATACATTAATACGATACTATACGGCGGTTATCAAAAGGGTAATTCCGTCCAGAATGTACAAGTATACTCCCCCAAATATAGTCTTTCAATTCCCCAAATCGTTGTTCTTCAAAATTCCCCGAAATCCGGCAATCAAAACCTAAACCCCCGTTCCGAACGGCAATCAAAACCTACTAATTTGCAGATCGATATCAAACTAATTGAGTTAATTATCTAACCCTAAAAATGTTCGTTACCTGCAAATAAAACAGACTAGAATGTATTAATAGAACGTTTTGATATAACTGTGTATTAAAACAGAACATATTAAACCAAAAACGTATTAAAACGTTTTGATATAAATCAATTTTGATAAAACGTTTTGATATTATAATACGTTCTGACGTTTAGATAATACGTTTTGATATATATATAATACGTTTTAACATATTCAATTGGAGGAATCAATTGTGATATAACGAATTTTGATAAAACGTTTTTATAAAATACGTTTAATATATTCAATTGGAGGAATACGTTTTAATATATATAGTCAATTTTCATAAAACGTTTAAGGGTAGATGTTTGCTAAAACGTTTTGATATATTAAAACAATGAGCTGTAGATGTTTGACCATGCAATAATTCACTATCTTTTGTCATTTCTGATCAATAATTCATCTCAACTTCTTCCATTAACTCCTTATACTTATACTTCTACTTCTCAAACCCATATCAGAAGCCGATCAGTACATCCAATTTCTAATGCTTTCTGTTAATACGCTTTAAACCTTTAAACGTTCTGCTAAAACGTTTTTAGCTTTAAACGTTCAATGTAAAACACCCATCATCCATAACTCAAAATTGATCGATTGAAGCTTCAAATTGATGATTAATTGAATCGATTTCAAAGATTAACCGATCAATTGGCTTCAATTTCAAATCAACTAAACAAACCTATGACGAGTTTTGCGTTTTTCCGATGAGTTCGTTGTCGACGATGATGGTGACGAAGAGTGTTGATGGCGCCGGCGAGCGGAGGTGAAGGAGGTGTGCTGATGTCGGTGACTGGTGGTGGAGATGGAATGAGGGAGAGAGACGATCATATGATTGTAATTGTGATTTTGGGTTTTGAAAATCTAATGGTTGGAAGTGTCGCGTACGTAATGTACGATAAAGGATTATTGTATTTTATCCTTTACGTATATATATATATATATATTTGTAACCAATTTTAGAAAAGTGTTTGCACTTAGAAATTTGAGAAAATATTAAACGTGTACACCGGCGGTTAACGATAGAGAAATCAATTTCTTATAAATTCTTTTAATTTTATTAATTATTGTAATAATAAGCTAAAAAATTCAACAAAAATATCACGTGACAAAGAAAGTGTCACTAGTAACAGAACAAATATTTTGTCATTTGACATGCATGTTTGATTGCTACATTCTTATTATAGGAAAATCAAAGCCAAAGGCTTATGGAGTAGTCTTTCAAGATTCATTAGGGAAAAAACATGTGGCATATCTTAAAGGTAAAAAGAATGATGAAATCGTTCTGGCTGCTGGTGCAATTGGAAGCCCACAACTTTTAATGCTAAGTGGCATAGGTCCAAAAGACCAACTTAATGCCCTTAATATTAGAGTTGTGCTTGACCAACCTTATGTTGGTAAAGACATGGCGGATAACGCGCAAAATGTACTATTTGTCCCTTCTCCCGATAAGGTTGAGCAATCTATACTCCAAGTTGTTGGTATTACTTCGTTTGGTAGCTATATCGAGGCAGGCAGTGGCTTTAATTTTATCTTCGCGGATCTTTCAGACTATCAGGGCTATCACTATGAGGTATTGAAATCCAAACATAACTTCAACTTTTAAACATACAAATTGAGCAGATAGATTTGATGAAAGGGCCTTTTAACATGCACCCTGTTTAGTAATCCTACACCCTCTTTTTTACTGTACAATGTAGTTTACACAATAGTAAACGACAGTTCACTATGTAATATTTATTTGTATTTTACCCCTATGGGTGTAGGAAAACCCGGACCCTTTGAGGATGTGTTTTTTTTCTCTTGCAGAGGGGAGGATTTATCATAGAAAAGATTAACGGTCCGGTATCTAAGGGCGAACTAAAGATTGTAAATCGGGATCCAGCCGACAACCCCTCACTAACATTTAACTACTTTAATGAAACCGAAGATTTAGAGAAATGTGTTAGGGGGCTTCAAACCATTCTTGATGCAATTAATACAGAAGCATTTTCAGACCACAAATTATCCAATATGACAAACCAAGATATTCTTGATCTCAACATGAAACTACCTTATAACTTGATTCAACACGGTAATACAAGTATCACCTTAGAACAACATTGCAGGGACACCGTAAGGTCTATGTGGCATTACCATGGTGGATGCCATATCGGGCAGGTGGTTGATGACGATTACAAGGTTATCGGTGTAGATGCTCTTCGAGTCATTGATGGTTCAACTTTACTCAACTCTCCCGGACCTAATCCGGCAGCTAGTGTTTTGATGCTTGGAAGGTGCTTAAGTTTTAAAATATCAACATATGTTATTTTAATATACTATAGTGTATTGGTTGTCATTGTTTGTTACTAACTACTCCATTATGGTCATTTAATACAGGTACATGGGAGTTACTATACTAAACCAGAGACTAGCAGACGCAGTCAAGCCATACGCAGATTCGTGATCGAGCTAGTGTTCATCAGCGTTTAGATTACTTTCCTGTATTCTCATTTTGTGGTCAAATATGTTCTACTCTAAATATCATGTTCATTGAGTTTGTAATGGGTCAGTATGTAGACAAGTGTTTTTAATTTAATAAAGTGTTACCTTTTTGAACTTTATAAAGCTACATTGCAGTTTTTCTAAACAACATGTCTTGTTGAAAGTCCTACGGGTTGACTTCCAAGTCAATGTTCGTCGTTTTTGAAACTATGATATCCGAATATGTTACTTTTCGATGGTCTAGTAGCATTTTAATATACGGATGTGAAATTTCTATCTTCCAGAATGTTGCTTTATTGATTAAGCCTTGGTTTGTTGTTACATGCATCTTTTCAATGTAGATTACTGTAGCTTTTAATTTTTTATTTGTTTGTTTCTTATTGATAGTCTGATAATCTTGGTTAACTTAATTGATTGTAAACTGATGTTTGCAGCAAGTCATAGAATATTGATTCAAGCCTTTAGGTTTTTTGAATTTACCATTTGTTTCATATTAGATTTTGTTGAGTTTGAATGCCCAATTCTACATATGATTTTTTTGTGTATTTAAATGAATTTATGGTTAAATTGATGATGAACTTTAGACTTGGAGTTTTACAAACTCCGGATTTGATACTGGTGATGCGGGGGCTTACAAAACGATGGTCAAAAACCCGTTCTGACCCATACCTGTTTTTTGTCAAAACCCATTCTGACCAGAAACAAAATGTCCAATTTTTAAGACAGCTTGTTCTTACCATGCTTGTCTTCGCCCGAACCAAAATAACCATTTTTAAGATGACCTATTCTTAACCAAACATGTTTTGACTCGTTACTCGGCCCAACCAGACCCAACCAGCCCATTTTGCTAGGTACATGCATATCCAAACATTTTAAAATAATGAGTTGGCCTACATAATTTTCAAACCACGAATCAAGTTGATATAACAATATAGCATGACTTCGTCAGCTACTGCACATATCGGCCACTCAACAGTTTTTGAGCCGAAAACAAAGTAAAAATCAAGGGTCCTTCAAAATTCATTGTTACGAACCGTGTTATTTTATATATCCATGGTTAAGACCGCCAATAATAACCTAAAATGTTTATATTTTTCAAAGTTAAAATATACAACAAAAAATCACTTTGTACAAACTGGACTCCCAAAATCACGATCAAAACTTCATATACAAGAATTCGAGGCACTTATCAAAGAAAACATAGCGATGAAAGTTTGGCTAGAATGAGGAGGAAAATAAGGAACTTTAGGCCAACTTTCCAGAGCTAGACAGTAGTTTAACTCGGTATATAGTTGGGCCGGCTCTAGATATATGCTCTTTAAAGATCAAAATATATTTGACAACTAAAAGAAATTAAACACTAAATAGAAAACAAAACATAAGTATAACTAGTTATTTATACGGCTAGAGATTTTCCACTAAATCGCTTTGAAGTGCTTGATAAACTTCTTGACTACATACACTTCTAAACGTGTTCACCAGTTGTCGACCAATTAGATATGGCATAACGTGCATACCTGCATATATATGCATGCATGTATGCCTTATGTCGCTTCCTAAGTTAAACCTCCGAGCTCTTGTTGAACCTCGTATAAGATACTGAAGGCTCTCTTGACAACATTTCTTGCTATATCCGGATTTATAGTTTCCACTTGCGTATTTTTAACAGTGTTTCATAATCACATTTTTCCCGTGTGAATATACATACTTTAATACACCACCTCAGCCTGCGGATAACAAGTTAGTTATAAAACCATTGACCTGCTAAAAATATTTGGATAGATGACGATGCTATAACAATATAGCTTGTAGATATCCTCTTTTAATAATCACTGATTACATGTAAAGATATTCCTCTAGTAGTATTCATCTATATATTTAGCCATATTCTATTAGCAAGAAAAAGTCAATCCTAATACATCAATCACATTTATTTGTTTCTTTCCCATCTAAAATTATCTACATGCTGATATATATTTAGTTCAAAATCAAGTTGTGTTTTTTTAAAGGGTCATACTAAGAACACTCAGACACCCTCTTATACGTCTCGTATAGAGTTTTACGGGAGGCTATACAGGGCCCTATACGCCCCAGTATAGGACTATACAGGGCCCTATAAGCCTCGTACAGCCCTATACGAGGCGTATTGAGTGGTTTTTTTTAGTAAAAAGGTGTTAGCGTCCCTAGAATTCCCCTTTTTAAATGTAAAATTACAAGACGTCGAAACTGTTTTAACGTTTCATTTTTCTTATAGTTCTTTAGTTTTATCTTCAATCTTTAAAGATTTTCTGAATTTGCCTATTCGACTTAGCTTTTCTTTTTTTTTTTTGTGTCAATGTTTTGACGTAAATTTTTTCACTTGATGAATACTAATATACAGGTTGTCGAATTTAAGCTTTACAGATTTTAACATGCTGGCTGTGTTCTTGGACTTAATTCCCATCCTCGAGTCAATGAGGCGGGTTGGGCCGACTCATCAAGACTATGATGAGTTGGTGTCTTGTTTATCAAGTTGAGTACGTGACTTGGTTTACATGGAATAAATGACTTGGACAACAAGGAATTTATTTATTAATTATTTTTTAGATTTGCTCTTACCAATTAGTATTTGAATATGATTATGGTATTTGTATTCTAGTCTAGGTGGGTTTTCAAATTTAAACTAGTACATATACCCGAGCTTGTGGGTTATATCATTAAGAATAAGAAGAATTGGGTATTATAATTTTCGAGTTAATGACAATTACAATGATCGAGTTTATGATCTAAAATATTTTTTGGATTTATCGATCCTGATTACCAAATTTCAGGCGCAAGTGCCAATAATTAACTAGTAAATTATAAAACCATTGAATTGCCAAAGGTATTTGGATAGTTTCAGCTTCTAGATGTACTCTTTAAATAATCACATGATTACAAATAAAGATATCCCTCTTCCAATATTATTCTATTAACTAGCCAATATTCTATTAGTAAAAAAAGTCAATCCTAAATCATACATAATTTTTTCTTCTTATTTTATTTTATTTTTCAATGATGAACACTAGAGATGGCCAAAAAAACCGGTTGGGGAACCGGTTTACCGGTTTTTACGAAAACCGGTTTTTTAAAAACCGGTTTAACCGGTTTAGAAACCGCCGGTTCGTCTTTCGGTTACAAGTTCTAGATCCAAAACCGGTTAACGAACCAGTTAATGGAAAAACCGGTTTTTTTATTAACCGGTTATGGAAAAACCGGTTAACCGGTTTATAAAAAAACCGGTTTATAACGGCTATATGCCCGTTTTTTTTGTTTTTGGACCGTTTTTTTTTTTTTTTACCATTTTACCCCCACAAACATCTATATATAGTTTAGGTTGGGTATTGGTTAGATCACACTCGATTATACAACTCCAAACGCTCTAAACGTTTATTTCATACGCGATTTGCTACAAGGATTACTTGGACTCTTTAGATAGGGCACAACATCAACGCTCACTCGAGGGGGAAATGGAGTATGAAGCGGGCTTGTATGAAGACGAGGTCAATGAAGGACACACTCAACCAATGACCGATGAAGAAGCCGCGTACGACGATTACCTAAGAAATAGCTCGGGATCGGGTAGCGAAGAAAATTAGTTAAAGAAACAGCAAACATGGAGGCAAATCATGAGTAAGAAACAGCAAGTTGTTCATGTAATCGTGTCTAAGCATTCTTTTTCCTAATATGTGCTCTTATTTACTTGTTGATTTGGATTTTTCTAATTTAGTTAAAGAAACAGCAAACATGGAGGCAAATCATGAACAAACTGCGATTGGGAACAACAGGAGCATCTGCTAGTTCACGATTTAATGTTTGTATTTTTGAGTTAAATCATGAACAACAGTTCTTGGCAGAGATTTCTTCAGTGTTAATGATTTAATGTTTGTATTTTTGAGTTACGAATATGCGATAACGATTTAATGTTTGTATTTTTAATGTAAAAACTATAAATGAAAGTTATGTGTTTTTAATCTTTGGTTTGTTGAAAACGCATTCACCAACACACACTCATACTCATCTTCCAAGCAAAGAACCCTAACAACGAAAGCAAAGAATGGCTTCGGTTAGTCCGTTTTGCCTTGTAGTTACCGTTTTGCCTTGTAGTTACCGGTTTGTTTATACTGTGAAAAAATAATGGTCTTCATTAAGTACAAAATATAAAAAACAAATATTCGTATTTGAAACCGCGAAATTAAAAAAAAAAAAAAAAAAAAAAACCGGTTAATAAAAAAAACCGGTTAATAAAAAAACCGGTTTATTAACCGGTTCTAACCGGTTTCTAAACCGGTCCTAACCGGTTAGACCGGTTAGGGTTTTGACAGCAAAAAACCGGTTATTAACCGAACCGGTTTTTTTCCGGGCCAAAAAAAACCGGTCCGGTTAATAATTAAACCGGTTTTTTTAAAAAAACCGGTTTGTGCACCTCTAATGAACACACCCTTAAAACATACTTTTAAAATGCATATATCACCTAACTAGGCTATAAACCCGTATATTACACGGGTTTGAAAAATTAAATCTCATTTATTATCTTATTATATGAAAATTTTGATTCTTTAAGTAGCAATAATCATATACAAAACACATAACAAAACTCTTGAAAAATCACAAGAGCTGAAAAATGTAAAAAAAATGGTTCTAAGTATATTGTTGTGTTAGTTTCAACATGTCTTACTATTGAACTAACAATTGCAAGAGTTTCTATCGCTAAAAAGAAAATTGGGACATTTACATATATCCTCTCCCTAAGTTCCCTTATTACATATTTACTCAATCCTTAAAAATCATCGACATATTTCCCCTCCCTAAACCACATATATTACATATTTCCCCATTTCATTAAAATTAACTAAAAAAATTACTATTTTACCCTTAATAACTAGTTAAAGGCTTATTTACATATATCACGTTTCTAACGACAATAATTACATATATCCCCAATTTAACCCAAAGTGAGTCCGTGCTAAGAGAAATATATCGAATCTATTACGAGGCTTAAGGACATATGTCTAGACATAATAATTTAAGTTTATGGATATTATTTCTGAAACATTATTCGATGCACTGAAATCTTAAATGATACAAGTTAAAAGTCATCTAGAATGTTTGTAAACCTTTATAAAACTTTTAATCTCTTTATAATATTATTATTATTAACACATTATTGGAGTCAATTTTTTAATCGTTAGCAAATTTGAAAAAAAAATTTTACATAGTTAATAAGTTAAATATTTATAACATGGGTGGCATATGAACAAATTTTGTCACATAATAAGGGTAAAAAGGTAATTGCATGTTAAAGGGGGAAATATGTAATTAAGATTTTAACATTTGGGAAATATGTAATTAAGAGGGCTTAATGAGAGGATATATGTAAAAATCCCAAGAAAATTTACCAAAGGATTCAAATTATTAAGGGTTTAATGATATTAAATTATTAGCCATCCGTAACCAATAAAAAATAAACTTGTGTGACTTAGTTCATGCATTTTTTTTTCTAATTCACACCTTATGTTATAAAATTAGAAGCAGGGACAATTGCATATTTGGTAATATCGGTAAAGAAAGTGCAATACTAATAAAGTTATAGGCATTTTATCACATTTTTTTTCTTCAAACATACCATATTACCAAACTTTTAATTTTATACGATCTTGACACATTTTACTCAACTCCAACATACAAGAAACGAAACTATTATAGTGAGTTTAATATTTGTGTGTAAACGTAAAAACAAAAAAGTGTAAAAAAAACATGTTCCGAACCAAATGTAATATTTTTTTTAAAATAGCCAATTTTGACCCTAACTTGTATCGACCAAACTAGTTCTCATGAGTTGCGACGATTGACACGGCCCATCCGCTTTGTCAGTTATAAGAGAACACAAGTAGCAAATTTGACCTGCTTACTTAAAGAGTCGAATACAAGTTGAACTTGCCCGAAATGTTCCAAGTCATACTAAAATTGGGCTTGCTTCAAGTGGAACTTGGTGGGAAATCAGAGTAAAAAGCTGTCGGAAATATTTTATTTACGACAAATAAGTATCCCACTGAAAACCAAACCATCATTCCTCCCATATATCAAATAATTTTGAGAATCTTGTATAGAAGATAGAACACAAATAAATCACAATCATAAACAACCAACTTAAAAGAAACAAATTAGTACTTTGAACACTCTGCTCATTATCTTACTTCTTACAATGATTTTGTATAAAATCGGTTTGGAACACCCATAATTAAAACCATTTTCCTATCATTTATAATAGCCAATTATATTTTATGGCTTCAACTTGCAAGATTTGAAACAAAAAAAATATATATATGTGTGTGTGTTCTGCCTATACCTGACAACACAATGTCTTGCTTTATGAAAACTAATGGATACAAACATACTATCAAGGAAACAAAACTCACCATGACACCACTCTATTTTAAGAATCAAAACAACTCATTTTCTATATCAGCTTGGCCCGAAACTCTAGGTGATGCAAGTTTGTGACAATGAATAAGCACAATTAATTTCACTATCAGATAACATGTGACAAAAAAATGCACATAATTATTAGATCTGAAAGAAAGTGTACTTCTATGCACCATCATCAATCTGCTTGTGACATTTGAGTCAAAACGAGGTACACCTCAGCTCGTATTTATCGTTTAAGTAAATAAACGCCTTTTGCGTAACAAACGAACGATTAACCGAACGGGTCGGGTTATGACCCAGATATCTCGGGGAGGCATTTATAAGTGATATACGATCTATATAAGCTAAAATATTAGAAATATGGCCTTAGTTTGATAGCAAACAAGTTAAACGAAAACATGCTCGTTTAACTACCCGCTATAGATTTAAACGCGAAAGATAGTTACAAACCAAGCATTGTATCATCCGTTAAGCCGATAAAGACTTACCAAACACTTATTTGAAATGTTTTAAGCGATCCGTGAAAATATTTTTGATTTTTACAAACATATAGTATGTTTTTATAATTTTACACAAAACTAGCCGAAAAACACTCGTTTTCGCGTTGTTTAACGCACCCGATAAGTTTTTCGCGCCAAAAACCGAACCCGAACTAAATTTGGACCGGGCTTTTCGTATTTGGGCTTGAGAAATCAGAAACTTGGGCCAAAATGGGCCCAAAGGGGGCCCATGATGGTCCGATCGCAGCCGCCACCCCCCCTGTTTATTCTTTCACATTTAAACTAGGTTCAAGCCATTTTTAACATCATTTCTTGGAAAACTCTGGACACCACTTCTGTTTCAGCCAGAAAACTTCCAAAACCCTAAGGTAAGAGCTTAAATAAGTAGCTTTTGAACTTGTTTAAACTTGTTTAATACCATAAAAACATGTCTTGGTTACTAAAAATCATTCCTAACCGTGTAAAAATCCTAAAAATGGTCCATAAACATATTTTGATAATACACATGGTAAGGAACCTTTTTTGATAATTTTTTTGGCCATAAACACGGATTAAAGGGTTGAAACGACGTTTTTACGGTTTAAAAGTTCGTTTTTGTGCACTAGCCGAAACCCTAACTTAAGGGCTGTTATGTTGATGAAATATTGCTTGGTTTGTGATATAGGACTTGTACATAGCTTTCTTAGAAGCACAAGAACCTGAAAACTTGATTAAAAGATCGAAAACGAGCCAAACCCGCTAAGGTAATGCCGAAACACTCGCTTACGGGCTATTTAGGTTAAGGTTGTGATGTGCATATTGTTAGGACTTGAAATTTTTCAGGGACATCAAGGATCATGTCAGTGAGTCCCTGTTTAAATTTGGTAATTTTTCGACAATTCGAGAATATTTGACGAATTTATTACCGAATTGGGACGTTTATTTGGGAAAAATAGCTAAAATACTTCAAAAATTATGAAATTTTTCTGGGAACTTAGATTTAATATATTTTGATCACATATGAATTTTGGGATCATTTGGAGAAGTTTAAGGGTGTTTTGTTTATTTTCGTTCGTGTGAATTTTTACAGCCGAATTTGGGCCGAAAAGAATATCGCACGAGCTCTTTACATTCTGGAATTGATACAGGTTGTTTTGGGACATGAGTTGAGTATTCAGGAAATTTTTTGGAATTTTTGAAAATTGGTTGGGGTAAACGGACGATTTTCAGGCGAAATATAGCTGATAAAATGAATTTTCATAAATTAATAAATCAGTAAATAAATTCCAGAAATATTTTTATAAAAATATAAATATTTTAATTGATAAGTGGTTAAATTTTCATAATTTAATGATTAACGGTTAATTAATTATGCTAATCTGAATATTAAACAAATTCAGTTTTTATAAAAACCGGCAAGTCCGCGACTAGTGAATCTGCGGGAATATCAAAACACATAGAGTGATAAAAAATCATATTTTTGGACTAATTAAGTAAAAACGAACTTTTCTATGAGAAACCTGGACAATCCGGGTGGATTGTGCGCGTTTCTTCTCAAATCAAACTGAATAAACGGAAACGGGCCCCGTGGCTAATCTGGGACCCCAATATGTGATCTTTCTTTATAACTTAATCATTTTGTTAACCAATACATTTACCCAAGATTATTTTTCCATAACTGTTTTCTGAACGCGTAAACGAGCAACTTGGCCCAGCTGGGAAAACGGGAGTCTGAGCCAAGTTCGATTTTAAGTATTAGACATTGAAGAACATCACAACCTAAGCCTATTGCCACTTTCTGGGCGTTCCAGCTACACCCAGATTAGTTATACAGCCCAGTTTAGTATTGAGATTATAATAATATTAAAATATTAATATTATTATAATATTGATTATAGGAACTACTGATAGCGGACTGAACAAACCACGAGTTGATACAGTACGGAATATCTACAAAACCGTGAGTTTCATGACCCCATTTTTAAACTGTTTTACGAACTTTTGGGGTGAAAAGCATGTTTGCTTATATCTATATACTTATCTGAAACATGTGATGATGTGAATTATCTAAGTGCTAACACACGAAAGTCCCCACAATCACAGTGATTAACTTCGAGCCGGTGGCTTGTGAATAGTACTATTGGTTTGACAAACCCAAACGGAATCGGCCTGGTTGCCGTGTCACATAGCGCCGTTTGCACATGACCATATTTAAACAAACAGGCTATGTAGTGTTAGACATAGCTACCGGGGCATGTTGTGGGCGGAAGGGGAGCCACAGTGGTTGATTGAGCGTGGGAAATGGAGGCACGCAGCACGAACAGTCCAGGCTTCACTGTAGCTTAGCATAATTACATCACATACATCATTTACATACATACATACATACATACCTGTTTCATGATTACAAGTGTTGACTTGTGAATACTCATTACTGATTTCTTGAAACTCGTGAAACTCACCAACTCTAGTAGTTGACACGTCTTAAACTGCTTTTCAGGTGTACCTAAATTGGAATGATTTGGTGACCTGTTACTTGCCTGAAGTGTGTGGTTGATGCTACGTGAATAGAAGCAAGGGCGATAGTAGTAAGAGTGTATAATTAACGAACTAGTTTTGTTTGTATCGCCTAGACTGTTAAACAATGATAGAACAAAGAAATGTAATATATTGTAAATTAGTTTGTAATGTTTCTTTATAAACAATGTGTTGATATCAGAGGTGTCTGTTACATTCCCGTTTTATGCTTCCGTATTGTGCTAGTCGGGGTGTGACACTGCTATTCTTCGTGAGTGCTAAATCATGTCACTTTAGCAAAAGTTATCAATATATATAAAAAAGTTTATTATATATAATTAATAGTAAAAAATAATCAACTGAGATAAACCATTTTCGTATTGCTCAGAGTAAAGACGAATCATGGCACCTTCTGAACCGGTCACTAATAAACTAAAAATATATAACATAAATTTGCACACACTAAAATGAGTTTCAAAAGTTCTACATGTGTTCTTTTATTTTTATTTTTTTACTTTATTTGCTATTAAAAAATTATAGATATATCATTAATATGAAATATTTAAATATTTATTAGTTGTTTTAATTAGATAGTTATGATTTTCAAAATTAAACAATAATGATGTCACTTGGCAAAAAAAAGGAACAAATAGGGGCCATGTGATACAACAATGGTTTTTGTTTATTATAAGAGTAGATTAATATTTTTTGGACTCGTATCAATTTGATGAGATTGACCATCATATGTAAGTATGTTACTACGCCAAAACGCCATCGACCTTCTTCATCTAATTATTCACTAAAAGCAGCTACAACTACTAACCATCATTAATCGTCATGTCATATACATATAATTACGACCAGAAAACCCGGTTAAATATAATAAAAGAACAGGGTATTGAGTTTTAATAATCCCAACTATCACATGATAGCCGCTCTCACTCTCAACTAACTAGTTAACCACCATCACTCTATACTTTAAACTTGTTTTCTTTTGTCACTCCCAAACTAATTGATATCTATCTACATGTGTATAAATATTAAATACTCCACAACTAAAATCCAACTTACATAACAGCTATCGCAGGGTTTTTTTAATAGCGGTATTGCAATAAAAGACACCGACTAGCAAGCTACTAGTCGGGCGAAAAACAAATAAATTCAGAAGAGTGTTTTTCAACCACTCTATCTAAGAAATTTTACAGTTTTTCTTCCTACTCGAGTATCACAAAAACAAAAAATAAACATCATCAAAAAAAAGTTATGTCTTAAACATGTTCTTCCAGAAAACGTATAATTTTGAAGTTTCCAAATAGTCCACCACACAACAAAAATAATTGCAGCCACAATTTCTTTCTTAGCCAAAGTTAATGCCTATTTATTAAGCCAATTCATGATCCAAAGGGAATACCGGGAAATAGAATTCTGAAGAGGTAGGTCCCAGCAGAGGTGGTTAGGACCCGCAAGACTTCCTTAAAAGGAGACGTCTGCGCAGTTGAACACGCAAGACTCCTTAAACGGACGTCTGCGCAGTTGAACCCGCAGACTTCACCATAGGGACGTCTGCGCCGCGACCTACCAAACCCGCAGGACCCACCACGCTCAGAGTTGTGACGACCTCACATGCGGTACGCAAGCTGGTCTCGCAGGAAATGCCTCCCTATGGTTTCCAAGTATCCGCCTGTTCCCGCAGGTGCGGATACCCGCCATTAGGGACTGGCCACCCGCGCAGCATGGCTACACGCATAAGGCTCAGACTCGTAATAATTCAGTAGTCACCTGAAGAAGGAATGAGCAAAGCCGGGAACATTCCAGCATAAAGGCGGGAGGGGGAAAATTCCCGCCTAAATGAGCCAGTCCGTATAATAATGGAGGATCTTTTGTGTGATACCTGACGAGGTATGGACAAAAGATCTGACCAACGATACGACAGCTCACTGACAGCAGCATGGCAGACAACACGCCACAGCACTGTGACCAATAGCCGCCGCCTGCTCACCAACTCCTGCCATACCACGTGCCTAGCCTGTAGTTGGTGGAAAAGGAAAAGTGAACAGCACGCCTGGTCACTGTCAGCCGCTGCCTATCCACCAATTACCAGCAGAGCACGTGTGTAAGCCACAGTTGGCAGAGTAGTAGGCCGGCTAAACCTCCTTGGAAACCCACCTTCGGCTATAAAATACATCAAATGGTATTATCATTTCATCATCTAATATCTTGTATAATTTACCTGATAACTGCTCTAGTATTAATAATATACTTTTATATTCAAAGAGTAATATAGACTGATTCTCACGCCGGAGGGTGGTCACAAGGAGGAACCCCCCCCTTTCTTAGTGACGAGCTCACGGTGTCTGTTTTGCAGGTTATCGGAAGAACCATCTTTCCGGAATTAACCCCTCGTGGGAAACATCTATCTAACCCTCAGGTTACTCGTAATCTGTCGGGGTTCGACTGGTGTTTCTTCATTGGCGCCATCCGTGCATAAAGCTAGAACTTTATTTTTCTCCAGTTTTTTCAAAATTTCTGGAAAGATGGTTAAGGATAATCCGGTCCCAAAACCGAGTAACCAAGAGACTCCGGTAATTATGACCCCGACTATAAGGGGGAATACCGAGTACACAAACTTTACGAACACTACCCCAGCCACCCAAGCCGGGGCAAGTGAAGTAAATAATCAGACACTGGGATTCACCGATACCCAGTTAGAAAATCAACAGACGAGGCTCCCCTGCCAAACACTCGATGAGGTTAAAGCGTGGGCCGAAGCACGTCAAAAAGAGTTCCAAGCTGAGTTGGATGAACGTTTACGTTCACTCCAACAAGTGGAAGAATTCGAATACGACGATGATTCGGAGGAATCTGAGGAAGACGCGAACCCTCGTCATAGGGCGAAAGGGAAGCGTAAAGAAACGGATTCCCAACCGAGAAGGCGTTTTGGAGAAGCATTCAGTCCAATAAACGTGGGCAACAGCCCACGGGACTTCTCCAAAACATTCACGCCAACTGCGGCAAGGGCGGGGAACGTCAAATTCGCAAGGGACATTGCGGAAGCAATCGCCCCAAGAAGTGCCAAACAAATGTCCAACATAGGCACGTACGATGGTATTTCTGACCCTGACGATCACTTGAACAGATTCATCGCGGGGGCGACCGTCAGTAACTGGACGGAACCCACGTGGTGTTATATGTTCCAAATGACGCTGGTCGGGGCAGCTAGAGCGTGGTTCGACCGTCTGCCGGTCCACCACATCTACGATTGGGCAGACTTCCAACAGAAGTTCAGCCAACACTTTAGTCAGCAAAGAAAGTACACTGAGGAGCAGTGGACAATCCTCAAGTGCGTCCGAGAGGAGGAAGAATCTTTGCCTGACTTCATCACTCGCTTCAACTCGAAGAAGCTAAGCCTGGGCAACGTTAGCGAAGATCTCGTTCGCGCCGCTTTCATCCAGGGCGCAAACGACCCGGAACTCATCCGCACCCTGACGGGCAAAGATGGCATGCCATCCACATGGGATGCCATCATGACCGCAGCTAAACGCTTTGCGGAAACCGAGAGGCAACTGGGTAGAGATCTTCCACAGAGCACGAACCTCTACACCCAGAAGACGAGGGAAAACAACGTCCTTACCGCCCGATTAAACAAAAAGCGGAAGCTGGGCATTTGGCAGTCAAGGGTAAACTTTGACACCCAGTCCGGTTTCCAACATCGGTTGGGCGGAAGAGATAACGTGAAACCGGAGAAGAACTCCAGGTGGACGCCACTCACAAAGAGTGTGACCGAGATATTCGCCACGGAGGAGCTCCCGTGGCCAAAGGCTCCGTTTATCCGGCATCGCCACAACGCTGATCGGAGAAAGTATTGTGATTTTCACAAAACCAAAGGCCACAACACTGAAGAATGCTTAGACGTAAAGGACTTGGTCGAAGCATTTGTCAAGGATGGGACACTCGCGCACCTTGTGGCGAAGTGAGCGTCGAGCAGGCTGATGCGTGAACCCCAGCTGGGGAAACGCATGAATAAAAATCGCAGCTTCAACGGAGACTACATACTGCGTAAACAACGAGATCCCGAACAAGATACATGTCGGCTCGATGGTGCTCCCATCCAAGCCACGCCTAATGGGAGCTCAATTACACAGTTTGTATGTAGATCAATTCCAAATTTGTAAAGAAAAGGCCTAGAGCCACTTCTAATGGAAACGATTCTCCTTCAAATTGAAGCTGATGATTTTACACTTATATTTTATGAACTTTGCACATGGAGATGCCGGTATCCGCCGCATCAAGTGAAGAATCGTTGCGCAGGGAAGGCGGCAAAACCCGCACAAACCCAAAAGCATCAAACCTTCACGCAGGTCAGTTAAAGGGGAAAGGTTCAGCCATCCCACTATGTGAAAGTGCCGGTATATCCGCATGAATCCTGGTAGAGGAAGCTGAACACTAACCTATTAACAACCACGCGTTGAACGGTCGATTCGAACACTAATGCCGGTAGTCATCGCATCAAGAAGAGTCATTGCGTGGGGAAGGCGGCAAAACCCGCATAAACCCAGAAAATGACAAGACCTTCATGCAGGACAGTTAAAGGGGAAGAGTTCAGCCATCCCACTATGTGAAAGTGCCGGTATACCCGCATGAATCCTGGTAGCGGAAGCTGAACACTAACTCATTAACAACCGCGCGTCGAACGGTTAAAAGTCATTCTGAAAGGATAAGGAAAAACCTACGCGCAGGTCAGACATAGGTAAAGTTTAGCCATCCTACCAAGTGCAAGTGCCGGTCCTATCCGCACACTCACAAAGGGGGAAGCAAAACTTCAACCTACTGTCAACCACATTCAAGGTTAACTTATTCTAAACACTTGGGAAATCGCTAATTTAAACTAAGTATGCAAGTCATATAAGGTTTATAAAGCAATGAACCCAAAGGAAATAACAGTCTTATCCACAAAAAGATTTGTATTTCACAAAAGATATATTACAAGAATGGCCGGGTAACTACCCGCCTACAAAACAAAATCTAGTCTATCCTAGCAGCGGGAAGGGATCTTCAGAATCAAGCTTCAGGACCACTTCCACTTGGACCCGCCCCATCAGTAGAGCGTGGCGGTTCAAGGAAAGCCTTGAGGATAGCAAGTCCATCATCAGCAGCAGCGACTTCCTTCACCTTCTCCACCACCGGATGCGGGAAGGCGGCATATTGGTTCACCGCTTGGTCATATGCAGCTTCGGTGTCCACATCGAACAAAGGGAAGTTGGAAGGCGGGACGCCTTTCTCAACGAACCCTAGACCAAGCAGGAAGCCGGCCTTTTCCCCATCCTCATGAGAAGCGTTGAGGGCTGCGCTCATGGCATCATCGTAAGTAGTCTCTGAGAAGACCCGATGCACAACCTACAAAGAAAATACAAGTGTCAAACACCTTTTCTATGTACAAAGGAAAGCGTGAAGACGTAAAGCTAAACATACCTGAGACAACGCTTCTCGAAGAAGCCATTCCTTGGCAACCAGAGCTTCTTGGAGGGCGGCTTGAGCTTGGGTGCGGGCGCGTTCGGCTTCGCTTTTGTTAAGGTTGGCAAGTAGCACTTCCTTTGCAGCAGCCTCTTCAACGCCCTTAAGCTTCCGCTCGGTGTGGTCAAGCACGCCCCTCTGGTCCAGGATCTCTTGGAGCTTCTTGGCATCTTCCATCGCCAAGGCATCATGAGCACGTTGGAGAGCCTCTAATTTGGCCTTGAGCTCCTCGTTCTCCACGCGAAAAGGCTCAGCAACGGCTTCAGCCTTGGTGGCCCTCTCGGTTGCGTTCCTCGCAGTCTCCTTAGCCAGCCGAAGCTGTTCGTTAACAGCTTGGGCAGCCTTGGAGCGGGCCTCGAGTCGCGCTTGAACCTCAACCTCGAGGGCCTTGAAGGCCTTCTCCTTCTCCGCAGTAGCTGCGGCCAACTGTTGGTTCTCCTCCCGAAGAGCCCGCGCTTGAGATACTTCCTTGGCGCGAGCTGCTTTCAACTTGTCGTTTTCACGACAAAGCAGCTCGACGCGCGGCTGCATCCGGGCCTGGAGAACCCGAAGCTCATTGGTTAGCCTACCCTCATGGTAGCTAGCCATGGCTTCCCCCAACGCACCATGGGGAGCAGCGTGGCGAGCCCATTCCACGCACTCCACAGGGGTACGAAGGGTTGTTCCTCGGCGGATGTTCCATCGCGGAACATACACTTCATTGGAATCCGACACTGCAAAAGAAACAAAGCAGTTAGGAAAAGATGAAGAAAAATATAAAGGCCAAAAGGACCATACGCACCTGTAGGGTCGATCACAGGCCGATAGCCACCGAACCCATCGCCTGAACCTAAGGGAAATCCATCCAAAAGGTCGGGCAGATGGGAAGGTGACAAAGATTGGCGAGAAGCCCTGCGCGTACCTGATGGGCCGGCCGTCGTTGCCGGTGGCGGAGGCATAGTAGCGGCCGCTGTGGTCGCCGCCGCGGTCGCCGCCACAGAATCCGCAGCAATCGTAACCGCCGGCTCGGTGAAAGATGTTGTAAAAATCGCACTTACCACCGGCGGTGACGTCATCTCAGCTGGAACAGTCGGCTCAAGGGAGTGAGCAACTGATCCAGCGGAAGCAGGCGCAGGCGCCTGGGTCGTCGCCTCAGGTAGGCTGACCGAGCCTACCGTCATTGGCGGAGAGGTACTCCTCTGCGCTCCACCCTGGAATGCGTCAACATCCACGCCTGCACAAGAAGATAAGTGTTTCAATAAATTCATGAAGTATGATAAATCTACAAAGATAAGAAGGATGTTTGTACTTACGGGTTTTCTTGAGCCTGAACGTACGGACGGGCGGGGACGAACCCGATGGAGCCGGTCTCTTGATGCCGGTCACCGTCGTCGTCATTGGTTCTCCGGAGGTAACAGTCGTAGCCTCCGGAGCAGTGGTCTTCTCACCACCGGGGTTCCCCGCCACCTCTTCATTATCTGACTCAGTGTCAGATAGGAGCACTGGATCGGCTGTGGAGGCCGCCTTCTCCTTCCCTTTTCCGCCGGCAGCCTTCTTCTTCCGCACCAATGGAGGACCATCTGCGGATTCCTCAGAAGAAGACGGGATGTCAGGAATTCCAGCAGCAGGTACAGCATTGAGGGGTGGAGGATAGAATAACGCCTTACCTGGCCGCCGGTGGCTCAGGATCTCGTGGCCCAGCGGATAGACCTCCACAAACCGATCCGCCGTTTGTTCCAGGATGGGCAACTCGTTCTCGTCTAGAGCACGAGTACCCACCCGCACGGGACCGTCAGCTTCCCGCGGGTACAGGAGCGACTCCAAATCGTTCCCCTCTGAAAGAAAAGAAACAGTTAGAAGACAAACTCATATCAACAAGAAAGACAAGACATACCATAAGGAATAGAGTTCAAACCGTATTCGAGAAGGATGGGAAACCGAGACGCCTCCTTCCATACCCGGCTCATCCCCAGCATCACCATCCCGGACTCCGCAAACCGGTAAACCGGAGATTGGACCCGAGATATCTTCGCGAACCATTCCGCCTCCTGGTAGTTGGAAGCGTGAAGGCTCGGAAGCGCTTGCCCCTTATTAAACTTCATGGCAATGGGGATGGCGCGGGCAGAAATGTAGAAGAACTCCCGCTTCCACGATCGGAGACTGCGCTCGGTCGCGCAAATCTTCAAACCCTTGATCCGGGTTGTCAGGGTGTACCACCCCTGGATGCACCTCCAAGTATAGAAGGTCAGCAGGCGGTCCACATAGGGCTCAATGCCCAGAATTCGGCACACCCACTCGAAGTGCCGAATCTTGGCAATCGCCATCGGATGCACCTCGGTCAGGTGCACACCGTGCCTCTCCAGGCCACGGTACACAAACTTTGTCAATGGGAACCTAAGGTTCCCATAAACAAAGAATGCAGCATATACCCCGATCTTGCCACTGGGGGCATCGTACACAGTCTGCTGGGGTTCAGGAAACTCAGGCTCAAGAGACTCAAGCATGAATTTCCTGACGACGTACTGGTACAGATCGACAGGTAGAGCACACTGGCACTCGCCAACAGTACTCCTATCGTCGGCTACAGCTTCAGCATCATGGGAAGACATATTGCAGAGGAAGAAGAAACGATTTCGGAGGAATGCTCAACTAAATAAGGGAGTATTCACCAGAAATCGCCTTAGAGATGAAGAGAAGAAGTGAAGGTGTGAATTACAAAGGACCCTCTTCCCCTTTATATAGTGATCGCAGTTAATGCGATGAATTTAATGCGGAGGAGAGAGAAATTGAAGGTGCAATGAAACCGTGACATGTGGCACCAGGCAAGCTGGCAACAGCTGTTGAAAGGACGAGTGCCATTAATTTTGCGGCCACGCGCCCGAAAAATCGCGCCCACGCGCCGTAAAAAGCGTCTGAAACGACCATATAATGTCACGTCACCATAACTTCCAGCACGTCCTGACACAGTCAGAAGAAACCGTCGCACGACGACTGTTCTTATCCTTTCACCAACTTTTCAAATTTCAAAGATTCAAAAAGATTCGAAAAGTAAGCGGGAAAAACCCCTTACCCTGGCTATCCAGTTGACCGTAAGACGGCTGCGGGTACAGTGTTAAGGCAAAACCCTTCACATACCTAGCACCCGCGGGGAACAGAGGCCAAGAATACCCAACTATGAAGTCGGGTGCGGGTACAGTGTTAAGGCAAAACCCTTCACATACCTAGCACCCGCAGGGCACGGAAACCGGAAAAACCCAATTATGAAGCCGGGTGCGGGTACAGTGTTAAGGCAAAACCCTTCACATACCTAGCACCCGCAGGGAACGGAAACCGGAAAAACCCAATTATGAAGCCGGGTGCGGGTACAGTGTTAAGGCAAAACCCTTCACATACCTAGCACCCGCAGGGAACGGAAACCGGAAAAACCCAATTATGAAGCCGGGTGCGGGTACAGTGTTAAGGCAAAACCATTCACATACCTAGCACCCGCAGGGAACGGAAACCGGAAAAAACCCGACTATAAAGCCGGGTGCGGGTACAGTGTTAAGGCAAAACCTTTCACATACCTAGCACCCACAGGGAAGTGAAGCCGAGAAAATCTTGGCATTCCACCCAACTACAAAACGGGCACAGGTACAGTGTTAAGGCAAAACCCTCCACATACCTAACACCCGTAAAAAGTCATACCTCGGCACCCAATTGTAAGTCGGGCGCGGGTACAGTGTTAAGGCAAAACCCTTCACATACCTAGCGCCCGCAGGGGATTAAACGCCAGGAACACCTCGGCAACCATAAGTCAGGTGCGGGTACAGTGTTAAGGCAAAACCCTTCACGCACCTAGCCCTGCAGGGATTTAACGCCAGGGATACCTTGGGAGTAAAGTAACTAATAAGACGAAGTGCGGGTACAGCGTCAAGGAAAAACCCTTCGCATACCGAGCACTCCATGGGAATTGAAACTAAGAAGGATCTTCTGGGCCATGCTTGCAGAAACGGGATTAACATCCCCGCATAGCGGGAACGTCAAGAACTAGATTGTTTGAAACTTCAGGATGGAATTGGTGGTTATAACATGATTGATCACTATGTTCAAAACCACCAAGACCTCATGGAGAATCTACACAAAAGGTTCTAAACGCTCCTGACTTGCGGGGAGGTTACAGACCTATCCGCATCATCCCAGAGATCAAGCAGAACATTGGGAAATTCTGCGTGACATTGGGAAACCCGTGGGTAAGACTTCCCGCGGAAAACCCATAAAACTAAACCCTTTTCAAAAACCCCTTGCTTAAGTCCAAAAGTTCACCTCACTTTATTAAACATTCATGAGCAGAACATTGGACTGGGGGGACTTGAAGAGGTAGGTCCCAGCAGAGGTGGTTAGGACCCGCAAGACTTCCTTAAAAGGAGACGTCTGCGCAGTTGAACACGCAAGACTCCTTAAACGGACGTCTGCGCAGTTGAACCCGCAGACTTCACCATAGGGACGTCTGCGCCGCGACCTACCAAACCCGCAGGACCCACCACGCTCAGAGTTGTGACGACCTCACATGCGGTACGCAAGCTGGTCTCGCAGGAAATGCCTCCCTATGGTTTCCAAGTATCCGCCTGTTCCCGCAGGTGCGGATACCCGCCATTAGGGACTGGCCACCCGCGCAGCATGGCTACACGCATAAGGCTCAGACTCGTAATAATTCAGTAGTCACCTGAAGAAGGAATGAGCAAAGCCGGGAACATTCCCGCATAAAGGCGGGAGGGGGAAAACTCCCGCCTAAATGAGCCAGTCCGTATAATAATGGAGGATCTTTTGTGTGATACCTGACGAGGTATGGACAAAAGATCTGACCAACGATACGACAGCTCACTGACAGCAGCATGGCAGACAACACGCCACAGCACTGTGACCAATAGCCGCCGCCTGCTCACCAACTCCTGCCATACCACGTGCCTAGCCTGTAGTTGGTGGAAAAGGAAAAGTGAACAGCACGCCTGGTCACTGTCAGCCGCTGCCTATCCACCAATTACCAGCAGAGCACGTGTGTAGGCCACAGTTGGCAGAGTAGTAGGCCGGCTAAACCTCCTTGGAAACCCACCTTCGGCTATAAAAGACATCAAATGGTATTATCATTTCATCATCTAATATCTTGTATAATTTACCTGATAACTGCTCTAGTATTAATAATATACTTTTATATTCAAAGAGTAATATAGACTGATTCTCACGCCGGAGGGTGGTCACAAGGAGGAACCCCCCCCCCCCTTTCTTAGTGACGAGCTCACGGTGTCTGTTTTGCAGGTTATCGGAAGAACCATCTTGCCGGAATTAACCCCTCGTGGGAAACATCTATCTAACCCTCAGGTTACTCGTAATCTGTCGGGGTTCGACTGGTGTTTCTTCAAATTCTAACCAGTGTTCAACCTAAAGGAACTTTTAGATGCATTTTCCTCTGTAAGACTATAACCAAATAAACAAAAATGTTTATAACTAAAATTTATTGTTATAGCCGAAAAACAAAGGAGTGGTTACAAATTTTTTTACATCTATAATCGTATTGAATCGACTTATGTTAATTAGCCCTAAAGACATTTATGATCGCGAAAGTAAAACACAAAAACATTGGACTGTTGTTAAAACTAAGATATACTCTTCTAGCTAATATTCACATGAGTACATGACAATAACAAATTTAAGTTTACTTCTAAATCGTTTTTTAACGACAGCGGAACTTGAATTATCATCTCATGAAAATGCAAAGTCTTGTTGGTACCTCCAGACAAAAACCTTTACTCTTTATCATCTAGTTAATTACTAAAAACACCTACCACTATTAATTACTACCTTCAGCCTGCATGTCATAAAAATATATATATTTGGGGCGAGGAAGAAGGCGATTAAAAATTCATAATTGAAAAATCAAACTGATTGAGAAATTGTTAGTTTAATCATAGTTGTTTTTAATTATCCTTTTTGTGATTCCATAACCAAAATTGAAATTTACAAGTGTATAAATAACTAAAGAGAACCATAGCTAGAATTCAACGTTTATGTAATACTAGCTTTTGGCCTCTGTATTACGGGAGGTTTTTTTTTATATTTGTCGTTTCTAATATTGTGAATATATTTTTTGGATTTTAATTTAATTTATTGTAAAAAGTTTGTAATATATATGTTATTTTTGGGGTGTTCTTCGGGTTCGTTTTTCGGGTTTTGGGTTTTCGGGTTTCAAATTTTTAAATCTTAACCTGAAACCCAACCCAGTGTTCATTCGGCGATTAAGGAGAAATCCAACAAATAACTGACAGTTATGTAGGTGACGATGATGGTTGATGCATGAGACGAGAGGTTGATGATGGTGTGTGGTGGTAATTGGAATGTAACCGGTGATGGAGAGGATACGGAGATGAAAGGGTTTTTCGCAAATAAATGGGATGGTTATAACAAGTTTAAGAGCTATTCAGGTTTAGTGAGATCTATGACGACCCAAGAAAATTTTTGTTTGATGATTAAAGTGTTTCACAAATAAATGAGATATTGTACCCGTTTAAGGGCTATCTAGGTTTGATCAGTCCATAACCCGCTTATTGTTTAATTTAAACGGGCCAAATGCAAAGAATTTCCCCATTTAGAATTTGAAATAATATGGTGGTATCATAATCCAGGGGAATCGACCAAAGGGCGACACATATGATTTTTTTAAGAGTACAGATGTTACAAATGGCATATTATATTCAGAAAAAGGTTTTATAATAAATTTACTTATAGATAATTTGTATTAGTTATTTCTTTCTTCCAATTTAATTTCACATCCCATCTGAAATTTTATCTTTATATCTTCATCTAAAATACAAAATTTGTAAATAATGATTCTCTAAATATACAAAACCACTCTTTATCATTCTAATAATTTTCTTTTATCTAAATAAAGGAAAATATAGTTAAATACTTATTTGTCATCAGTGATATACAGATAAATATAAAAAATTAGATGTGATAGATTAAGTAATATTTAGAAATCAATATAAATAAATTTGATATTTAGTTAAATTAGTATGAATGAGATAGATTTAAGGTTTAAAACAATTTTATATCAGGATTAAAATTACGGCATATCTTATTATATTTCTTTATAATTAAAGTAGAGTATCTAGTAGATCATGTGTTATTCTGGTCTAATGATGTGGAAGTGATGATTAAGACTTGAGATTATTGAGGTCTTAAGTTTGAAACGTGACTTAAAAGGGGTTTCCGTATAGTGGTGGGTTTTCTTTTAGATGGTGTTCCTGAGTAAGTCAAGCATGAAGTGTCAAAATCAATATTGAAAGTTGAAATTCTGTATCAGGAAAGCTCACTTGGGTATTAGAGTGTAAGGCCCTGATCCCGGCAGCCCTATTAGAGTTAGATTTACTCATAAACACAGTTCTAAATAACAAAGTGAATTAAAATTTTTTGCGAAATAATTAAAAGTTAACCCATATATTACATATCAGTTAGTCTTGTCTTTAACAATATTCAAACTTGTCTTAAAAATAACATAACATAAAACATCATGACATTTATTTTCAAAATGCCAGCCTCTTCAGTCCATACCATGTGTCATCCTCAAGCCAGCTACTTTATCCTATTTACATGCGTGCATACTAAAAGTCAGTTACGCTAAGTGAGTTCTAGTTTAGCATGCAATTTGGATGCGTGCATACTAAAACTTAGCTACGCTAAGTAAGTTCTAGTTTAACATGCGTCATACCATATATTTGCATACTTACACATACATTTCTGAAGATACATTCCATAGGTAACCTGTTTAACTTCCTTTCATACATACATACATGCATACATGCATTCTTTCTTACTTTCATACTTTCATATTTTTAACTTATGCATACATAAGTACTACATTTTAAATAGTCTTTTGCCCTATAACATCACATATATTATTAAGGTCTACCACCCTATTTTAATAGATATTGTTAGGGTCTGCCACCCTATTTTCACAGATGTTATTAGGGTCTGCCACCCTCATTTCACAGATATTATTAGAGTCTGTCATCCTCCTTTCACAGATATTATTATGGCCTGTCACCCTTCGTAACCATACAACTATACATACATTTTTATATAAATAACTATATATCTATATGCATCGTTAACCTTTCTGTATTCATGCAACATTCACATAACATACACTTACTAGTTAAAGTAAGTATATTAACTTATCATATACGAGTATGCACACAGCCTAGAAAACAGTTAAATGAAAGGGGAGCTAGAAACTCGCCTGAGCTAATGGTAACGCATTTCTTCAACTGGGGCCGACTAACTGTTTTAACTAACAAGGATAGGTGTAAATTACTATATTTCTAACTAAACAATACCCAAGTTATTGAACTAATTTAACTTAGTTAATGGGGTTACTGTTCTTAATCGCATCGTATGGGGTCGAATCGCATTCACATAGAAATTCATAATCGCATTCGCATAAGGGTCCGAATCTCATTCGCATGGAATTCAGAATCCCAATCGCATCTGACCCTGAATCGCAATCGCATTACTATTCAATGCGATTTGAGTTGTAGCTCATTTTTCCGTTTCAGTCGTTTTTTCAACCATTGATATCATCTTTCGTTTCCTTATGGCACGTTTCGTTGCCATAACAAATTTCGTGTCAACCTGACTTCGTTTGACTACCTTTCTCACGTCCAAACATTAACTCGTCTATATCGAAGTTTATGTTTTTCCTACTTGTTCTAGTCCGATTTAACATCTTACCAAGTCCTATGGAAATCTGACTTAAAAAACATATCCTTTTAACTAAAACATAACTTAAACGGACTAGTTTTTTATTTCGTTATGAGCAACACTTGAATCTTGATATGTTTATTGCTTGTTTAAGATAATCAGACCCAAACGAGTTTGGTCTCAGTTCAGATCTGAGTCCGAAATAGAGTAGGGGTGTTTTTATGTTTTGAGTGTATGGAGACAAAGATGGAAATGTGAGATCTAGAGTTAGGGAGGGTTTAAGGGGTTTATATAGTATAAGTCCATAGACTTAGGCCCATAATCACACCCTAGTCCATGTTTCATCTTTAAGTCCAACATACTTATGATGCCCATTATTTTTTAGCATAATTAAATAAAAATAATAGCACACAATTAAATAAATAAAATTCTTTTATTTATTATTTTTAAAAGTTGGATGTTATATAGAGGTAGTTCAAAACACTATTAAAAAAAAGGTGAATTGGATTTTAATAATCTCAACTTAAAAAATAGCTGTCACCGGTCTCAACTTTCACACAATTTGTTTTCATTGGACTTCTGTTAAAAAAAAACTTAACGACGTTAAGTTTTTACCTTTCAAATTAATGTTTTAGGGCTTTCGATCGGAATGAGGATAAAAATCGATTGATGTAAAGCGTACCTCGAACCTGTGCTCCAAACAACTAAAAGTTTACACACCGGTATTGAAGCATCCTTTAGTTGTTTGGACCACCATTTTGAGGTAAGTTTTACATCAATCGACTTATATCCTCATTCCGAACGAAAACTCTAAAACATCTATTTGAAATTTAGAAAAAATTTAGCGCCGTTAAGTTTTATTTAACGAATGTCCGAAATGAAAACAAACATTGTAAAAGTTGAGACCGGTGATAACTATTTTCTAAATTAAGATTATTATCTACCAACTACTTTAAGTTGAGATTATTAAAATACAATTTGCTTTAAAAAAATTTAATAGTTGTCATTAAGCAATTCAAAAAAAAAGTAGAGGTCATTAATAGCACAGATCTCTAGATAAGGTTTTAATCTAATATAATCAGGAAGTAACATGCCTCCATGTTATTTTGTTAAAATACGAGATTACTTAAAATCCCAATGAGTTAAGAAAAGGATGTTAAAAGGTTCGTTTTTAGGATGGACGGGTGAGTTTGACAAAACCAGAAATATTTGCATGAAAAACACGCAGATGACACAAACCCAAAAATCATATAGACAAGCAAACATAAACATGAATATGATTCAGTGTGTTTGCGGTTGACACAAACATTATCACGACCGTAAAAGTCCAACACTTGATTATTTCTCTTTTACATTTTAATTTTAAAAACCAGATTTATGTGGTAGCAATAAAAAGTATTTAAAGTTGAGTTGAGTTTGGAGACAAACTCATTTAACTAAACGTATTCATCGGTTCAACCTATAACTACCCAACTTACATGTTAGCGTTTTGAGTTTTGATGACCGGTCACTTTTTAGTTATGACTAAAATATTTGTAGGTTATGGCTCTTAAAATTTGAATAACGGTCATCAGTTGGGACGGAAATCCACAGTAATTACCGTATAATGGGAAGTTATCTGAGAGTTGGATTTTATTGCACCTAAAATTGCACCGGTCACTTTTCAATTATTATTTACCGTTTGCATGATGGAAGAACCTTTGTTTTTCTCATTTTACGTTTACATGCATAATTAACATCATATCACATACTTAATTAACATCACATGCAAATGCAAAAGGACATGCATCATGCATGTCTTCAAGACTGCATCACTTACGAATGAACAAGGCTATATGACAAACAAAAAGAATGAATGCAAACAATGAATGCTGGCATAGTGGCATACTGACATTTTATGATAATTAGACACCCGTGAATCATCATCAAGCACACTTCAGGGTTATATATATATAAAGGAGCCTATTTTTCAGCATGTAGACAGCAAATCGACTTTACCTTCTAGCATGTAGGCGTTGTCTTAGCCTTATCATTCTATTTATACATCTCTATAGCCTATGTGTGACACACTTCGCGTCGTCACTTTTAGTTTAATTATTAATACCATTCTTGGCAAAAAAAAATCATATGAAATTGTATCCTAATAATGAGGTATAACTGTATATGATCTATATTAAATATTACTTTTATAACTATCCTATTTTTAACTTTTTCTCTCTATTGCTTCAAAAGTAATTATAGTATTATTATTTCTCAAAGGGGTTAAAGAAACATAAAGTTTGTTTATGGCATTATTTGAAGTTTTGAACCTACTTGCAAAATGATATCACTTAACGTCAGCTTTATTTAATTACATGATTAGGGCGTACTCGGTGTACTAGGCTTCCACGTTTGCGCAGGGTCCGGGTTGGGGCCAGATCGCTTAGCGATCTGATGTACATAGTCTTATCATACGTACATTTTTGTGCAAGAGGATTAAATCGGTAGTCTCAATGTCATAAAACAACTACCTTATCAGTTACTCCATGGCTCGCCCTCTTAATTAATTACATGATTAGGTAAAGTTAAAAATAATTTAGTGGAACGCAGCCTCTTTTGTTTATTCAAATAATATCAAAATTGTACCTACTCGGTCATGCTTTGACTTTTAATTAACTTCCACCTTCACCTGTTAACACTAATTTCACTATAAATATAGCTTTGAATTAACTTCTTTCCACTATCATACATACACACAAATCACCAAAAGGTTATGTATTGATCGTCTTCAACATAGTTAGCACGATGGTTCATAGATCTTATAGAATGACAATCTTGTGTGCTCTCGTTTCCGCTCTTTGCTTACTCAGTTTTGTCATGGCTGAATTACGTACGTATGCACTCTATTTTACGCAATCTTAATCATTGATTTATTTCCTAAAAGCATTCACAATAGCAAACTTCTCCAGGCAAAGCGACCAGATCACCACCAACCACTTCCTCTCTCCTCATTTCCTTCCCTTTCTCTCTCCCATCTCTTTCCTCGCGTCATAGTTCATTCTAGACGGAGTCTAGATTTCAAACACCCACAACAACAAACCTCTGTAAACCGTCACTTCAACTCCAACTTTTCTTAAAAACCCTCATTTTCTTTCACAACAAAAAACCTACACAAACCTTATTAAAAAACTATTAAATATTTATATATACATAAACAGTGCACCCGCAATGGGGGACCCACCTATCTCGTCCTTGCCCGCAAACTTTACCATGGACTTTGTCATGAACTTGCCTTCACATCAACAAAGTTTGCTCCATATCCACATAGATACGGACCACGGAGAATTCACTCCGTTATCGATGCTCTAATTACACCAATTAATGTTAATTTATTAGTTTTATTCTTGTGATCTAGAAGAAATATGACAACAAAATGGTTGATTTATTACTAAATATTATGTTTATTTGTTTTTTCCTATAGCTCCGAACTATTCATTCATGCATGAAGCAACAGAAGCTCCTAGCTTTTCATTCTATGACTACATCATCATAGGAGGAGGTACAGCCGGAATCCCGTTAGCCACCACCTTATCCACCAACTACTCGGTTCTATTACTTGAGCGTGGCAAGTCGCCTTACAACGACCCAAATATATCCATGGTGTCCAACTTCGGCCGCTACTTCTTTGACACATCACCAGATTCACCCTCCCAGACATTTATTGTCGAAGGCGTTGTGAACGCGAGGCCTCGTGTGTTAGGTGGTGGTACATCAATCAATGCGGGTTTTCACTCGCGTGGTGAAGAACAATATAACGTGGAGGCGAAGCTAACGGATGCTGATTTGATCTTAGAATCTTATGAATGGGCGGAAAAAGTGATGGTTTTGAGCCATTTGTGCAAAGCTGGCAGACGGCACTTCGAGCAGCACTGGTGGAAGCTGGGGTGGCTCCGGATAATGGGTACACTTTAGATCATCTCATTGGGACCAAAGTGGGTGGTACTCTTTTCGATTTGAATGGGACTCGACATACGGCTGCGGATTTGTTGCAGTATGCAAATCCTGAGGGCTTGGATCTTTATCTACATGCAGTTGTTCATAAAATCTTATTTACAGGCAAGCCTTCATTCTACACCTCATCATTCACAAAATCTTAGCATGAGAAGAAGAGTAACTAAAGCAATTATTATTACACTATAGTAAAATGTAGCATAACAATAATTACTTTAGTTCAAAAACTATAGTCTAATAATAATTATTCTAGTGGCACTGCTAAATAAACGTCCATTTACACCGTTTCACCTGTCGCAAAACAGGTTTACCACGGTCAAAAGATGAACTGCTAAATAAAATGTATTGCACCGTTAAAAAAAGGAACAGTTTTCAAGAACCGTTAGAAATAAAAAAGATAACAAGCGGTGTTTATTATTGCCTCTAGTTATTTGTATGTTTTCATGTAAATTAAGAGCTGTTTATATTTTATCATATAATACGTATACACTATAAAGCGGATGATCTTAACCAGATGATGGAACTTATTATATCTACAAGCAGGGCCGACTCAACAAATGTGGAGACCTAAATTAAAACAAAATTTTATGGCCTTTCTATCATAATTGTTAAAAAAAAGTTGCTTATTATAAGTTTTAAACTCATAACCTATACCTATAATTTAGTAGCAACCAAGCTTACTACCACACAAATACATTACTTTAAGGTTACTTTACACATTATAATATATCTATATATAAAGTTTTTTTTTTTTACTTGGAGGCCTTATAGTGTGCCTAAAACGCTAACTTGTTTTCACTGTCCTACAAGCCACCCCTGTATGCAAGTTAACATAGTTTAATTTATGCAGTTTTGGAAAATATCAACTTGTCAAGAGTAGTACATACGTATATATATATATAATATATACGTAAATGTTTAGAAAAATGTTTACTTAGAAAGGCAAACCCACGTTTAAGAATATAAAAATCAATTTAATAATAATTAGAAACACTAATTAAGCACAAAATTTAAAGGTGTCATGTATCTAGACCAATTAAGAAAGTGTCAAGAAAAGTACTTTTTACCAGCAATTCTCGAGAGTTGAATACGTGCATCGACTACTAAAAGTATTTCAATAAAAAAGTGTATGAGAAAAGTCTAAATCTATTTTATTTACTTTTTGTTTCTTTTTGAACGGGCAAAGAAGAATATTTATTAACATCTACTTTAAGAAAAAAAGTGTATGACATAAGTCTTAGTTTAATTTGGTAACAAGTTAAACTTAGTTTATATTTATTCTATATATTTAATTAGTGTTATAGTACTACTGGCATTAAAATAGGATTAATATTGGTTAGGTGTAAATATTAGGTGTTGTATTAGTTTATCTTGTGTCGAATTTTGTGTAATTAATAAAAGAGTCTGATTCAGGGGCCGATATCTAACCTTTACATTGCATTCTTAAGTTTTTTATTTAAGGATTTAGAAAAGAAAAGATAAGATAAGAAATTTTTTTTTTTCGTTCTTAGTTTTTTCATTAAAAGAAAAGAAAGAGAATGGAAAGAAAAGTTAAGGCTTTTTATCTCCAAAACTTTCCAGCCAAATATGGTCTGATTCTGAAGGAAAGTTTATAGTCATATACAATATTACTAATTTACCCTATCTTTTCATTCCTATCTAACTCAATAATAAGGACATGATTGTAAAGTTACAATTTTTTTTTTCCTATCTTTTCCTTTCTATCTAACTCAAAAATTTAATCAACACTTTCTTTTCTATTCTTTTATTTTAACTCGAGAATGTCTTTTAAATATATAATTTCTTTTCCTTTCTTCCCCTATCCAATCTTATCATTTCTTTTTCTTGTATTTTAAACCCAAGAATGCAGTGTTAGAGAGGAGGGTGGCCATGAAAAAAATCGCATCACCCCCTTTAAAATTGGTGTTAAGCCCACTTATCACCCCACATGAAATAAAATTATTGGGTTCAATACTGAGTCGATCAAAGTTTTGTTCTAGAATTGTTGAGTTCTCCGTAAAACCTAGTTTTCAATATTGTTTGGACCTTTAACTGGTATCAAAGCTAATGATGATAAACTTATTTGAGCTAAAAGCTACTTGGGTTTTGTTAGTTTAATGGCTTAAATAGATAATAGATTAGGTTTATCTACTTGATTTATTTTGTTTAGTTAATTGTTTTAGAGTTAGACGGAAATTACTAGAGGTTAGTATATTAAGGTATTAGTTGTAGTAAGTTCATAGACAGATTAGTCTCCAAATCTTTTGTGTTTGATTTTGTTCTTGATTAATAAATTTTGTTCTTTATTGGTAAAAATTTTAGTGATGGCTTTATTCTTTTTGTTTTTCTCTGAACTATCTATAAATAAATATAGACATCTTATATTAATTTACAAGCAACAAAAATCTTATAAAATATTAAATATTTTTAAGAACAGAACAAATATTTTCATCTGACATATTTGTTATTTTCATCTGACATATTTGTTGTATTGCTACATTCCAATAGGAACATCAACACCTAAGGCTTATGGAGTAGTCTTTGAAGATTCATTAGGGAAAAAGCACACAGCATTTCTTAAAGGTTGCAAGGATGATGAAATCATTCTGTCTGCTGGTGCTCTAGGAAGCCCACAACTTTTGATGCTAAGCGGCATTGGTCCAAAAGACCAACTTGAAGCCCTTAACATCACAGTTGTGCTTGATCAACCTTATGTTGGTAAGGACATGGCTGATAACTCGCAAAATGTACTATTCGTTCCTGCTCCCAATAAGACTGAGCAATCTATACTCCAAGTTGTTGGTATTACTTCGTTTGGTATCTATATTGAAGCGGGCAGTGGCTTTAACTTTATCTTCGCGAATATTTCAGACTATCAGGGCTACACCTATGAGGTATTTTAAATATAACTTGAATTAGTGAACATGTTGATTAAAGAAACATTGCTTAAACTATTTATGCATAAAATGGTAAAAAGAAAATTTATTAGTTTATTTTTAAATAAAACGAAAAACGGGAACCTCCTAACCAGTGGCTAGGAGCCCAGGAACAAACAGAGACTTAAAACAAAAAAAGTAGACGCCGAACGGGGATTCATAATAGAAAAAAATATTAAATAGCATGTGCTTTTTGTTCTTGCAGAAAGGGGGATTGATAATAGAAAACATTAATGGCCCTTTATCTAAGGGCGAACTAACGCTTGCGAATCTCGATCCAGCCGACAACCCATCTGTAACATTTAACTACTTTAGTGAACCTCAAGATTTGGAAAAATGTGTTAAGGGGCTTCAAATCGTTCTTGATGCAATTAATACAGAAGCATTTTCAAACTACAAGTTATCCAATATGACAAACCAAGATATTCTTGATCTTAACATGAAACTACCGTATAACTTGATTCCACACGGTAATACAAGTATCTCCTTAGAACAACATTGCAGAGACACCGTAAGGAGTATGTGGCATTATCATGGTGGATGCCATATCGGACAGGTGGTCGATGACGATTATAAGGTTATCGGTGTGGATTCTCTTCGAGTCATTGATGGATCAACTATACTCAACTCTCCAGGGACTAATCCAGCAGCTAGTGTTTTGATGCTTGGAAGGTGCTTAAATTTGAAAATAACAAAATATGTTACTTTATTATATAATTATAAATAGTGTATAGTGTATTAGTGATCATTGTTTGTTACTAACTACTACATTATGCAGGTACATGGGAGTTACTATACTATCTGAACGGCTTGCAGCCAAACAAACTGTCGAAGACAAACCATATGCTGATTCGTGATCAAGTTGATATTGGTTGGTGTTTAATTGTTTATGATGTTGTCGTGTTTTGTTAAGTTAATGTTACTGGAATAAAACTATTTATGTATCCATGGTTTTTTCGTTTAATACAACAATGTTGATTAGTTATGGTTTTTTTTTTGTTTTTTTGTTTTTTTTTTGGCAAAGACAATATTTTATTATTTCTTTACAAAAAATATATGTTTGCCATCTAATAGAACAATGTTACAAAAATATATGTGTTGCCTTGTTTGAATAATTCGTATGAGGCATACAAGCAATTATGATTAGAAAATTTTATTGCATGTTAACTACTTCTATCATCATCAATAGAGTATCTGTAAGTCTAACATCAATTTTATGTTCACAATAATAATAATAATAGTACAAGTTATACAATAATCATTCTTTAAATATTTGTCGATATACTGTTATTTAAAAACTTACTGTTTCAAAATTAATAAATTAAGTTGTATATTTTTTGTTAAAATAGTTACAAACGAGAAGACAGATGGAGAGAAAATTTTATCAAAACCAACGTTTTGGGCCGCATACTCCTGAAGGATTTATTTGTGCCGATGCCTACTGATGGGCCCAAGGGAGTTGCCATTGAACCATCAGGAGCCCAATGGTTGTAGGCTGGGTAGTAGGCTATTTGGGTATTGACTAGTTGTGGACTAGTCAGTCCTTAAGAATCCCAAATGACCATTGGTGAGATGGTCTTAGGTTCCAACCTTATTCAGTTGAAAAAAATTGCATAAATATGACAATTAGGGATGGTGATGGGTGGTTCGAGACGGATTTAGGTAATCCCAACTCAATATGTGACTATAAAAGTTTTTCTCATACCTGACCCAAATCCGGTAAGTTATATAAGGGGTAAATGGGTAATTACATGTTGGGTTTACCCATGGGGTTAGGATTCTGTATATACATACTTGAATAAACTGGGCATATTATATGCTTCAAAAAAATCAGGGTGGTGGGAGCTAGGACTGTAATCGGGTATTTATGTACAATGCATGCTTAAAATAAATAAATATATATGAAAAAAATGAAAATTATGTTAGATATATAATTGGGTAAACCGGTATATATTATCGGGTAATTGTGTCGGGTAAACGTGTATATCACCAAATCGCATATCCGTTTACTAACCCTATACCCGTCCCATATATCTCAGTTTTAGGTTTTATATTGTCATGTCTAACAATAATCACAATATTTGAGTAAAAGAAAATATATATGCACATGTATGTAGACTACAAAGGGGTAAACTAGAAAGAAAATACATGGAAATAAGTACCGTCGGTTGCAATATATTTAATGTAACATCCTAAAATTTATAATGTTAAATAAAGAAAGTTACGTTTAGTGATTTCGCGTTATTAATTAATGTCGAGTAAAGAACGGATCATGGACTTAGATTAATTAAGATGGGTTAAATGAGAATGGGCCTTAGGTCCATGGGCTTTAAAGGATATAAATATCCCCTAAACCAACCAAAAACCCTAAACCCTCATTTCATTTCCATCATAATCTCTACATACTCCAAACACACACACACACCATAAACGAGCAAGACCCGAGAGAGAGTAAACGTTAGTTGGTATTAGATCTTATTACACGAGATCTAGAGTGCATAAACAAGCTATTCAAGATCGAGCGAGCGCTAAAGGTATGTTCTTGACCTTTAAAGTTTACGTAGTATTGAACGTTTTTACTTAAAGGTCCAAGCTTTATAGTATATACGGGATATATATACGACCGAAAACGGTTAGGGAACGTAGTGGGTGATGTCGAACCATAACAAGGGTATTAAAATCGCCAAAATGCTTGATAAAAACCAAACCCGTAGCTGAACTGGGCAACTTCGCCAGCAAAAGCTTAACTTCGCCTTCAAAGCTTAACTTCGCCTACGGCCAAGTTCGCCTAATTGATAACTTCGCCTAAGGCTAAGTTCGCCTAACTGATAACTTCGCCTAAGGCCAAGTTCGCCTAACTGATAACTTCGCCTAAAGCTAAGTTCGCCTAAGTTTTAACTTCGCCTAAAGCTAAGTTCGCCTAAGGTTTAACTTCGCCTAAAGCTAAGTTCGCCTAAGGTTTAACTTCGCCTAAAGCTAAGTTCGCCTAAGGTTTAACTTCGCCTAAAGTCGAGTTCGATTAGAAAATAAATTAAAAACCTAATGAAAAATGTGTTAAGACAGCTCGACCCCGGCCAGGGGCTCTGCCCCTTGGATCCTGCTAGGGGCTGCCGCCCCTAGACCCCGCTGCCCCCGGACCCCCATTCGTTGTGGGTACTAGTTAAGGCTAGAAAGATGATATGAGTAGTGATAGTTAATTGATACGTATACTTGTTATACAGTCAGCCGTGCACAACTGAAGAAAGGGATTACGATTAACGGTGAACGTAACCGTGTTCAGGTGAGTTTCTAGCCCCATTTATGTGTTATGTTTTCGGGGCTGTGTGCATACTCAATATGTTTGTTAATACGCTTATCCTAAGAGATAAGTGTATGCCTTATGTGAATAATGTGAAATGTATGAATGATTGCTTGATGGTACGTGAACGATCTTCGGATATTGCACGTACTGTCAGGTTGTAACGCTATATATAAGGTAAGTAAGATATGTATGCTTATGTGTATGATCGTGATAAGTTAATAAAAGAAGGAAATGATGGTTGTATGGTTGTATGGTTACGAAAAGGGTACCGAGCCCTAATAATACTCGAGGTATGATGTATGGTTGTATGGTAACGAAGAGGGAATCGAACCCTACTAATATTCGAGAACTAGCGAACCGAACCCTACTAATATTCGAGGAAAGAGGGTACCGAGCCCTAATAATACTCGAGGAAAGAGGGTACCGAGCCCTAATAATACTCGAGGAAGGAGGGTACCGAGCCCTAATAATACTCGAGGAAGGAGGGTACCGAGCCCTAATAATACTCGAGGAATGTAGGGCGTAATGCTCTTTATAACGTAAGATATGAAAGTAAGTTAATACAAGAGAAAGTATGAAAGTATGAATGAAAGAATATAAGTTTATGTGTATTGTATAGTGTATGATTAACTAGAACTCACTCAGCGTAGCTGACTTTTAGTATGCACGCAGGTGAGTAGGATGAGGCAGCTCGCTTGAGGAGACACGTGGCACTGAATAAGAGGCTGGCATCGGAAGACTCAAGACGTTTAAGTTTAATGTTTCGTTTATTTTGAAAGACAAAATGATGTTTTAAGTCAAGACGTGTTTTGTTATGAAATGTTTTATGAAAGCTTTTATATTCCGCAAACGTTTTAATTAACTCTGATATTTAGAACTGCGTTTATGAGTAAATCCAACACGAAAGTAGGGCTACCGGTAACGGGGCCTTACAAGTTGGTATCAGAGCAAAGTTCGAGAGATTTAAGCATCCTACATGCTTAGACTCGAACAGAGAATGGGATTTAAGTAAGAAAGGAAAGAAGATGCCAGTTCAAGAATGCCATGTGTCGCTCAAGCAAGATCAGTAAAGGTAAAGTGTATGATTAAATGATATATGTTAATGAGAAAGAAAAGATATGTGAACGACAGGGATAGGAATAATTGATTGTTTGATTTGACTAACTGCTTAAGTAGAACCAGCACAAATAGACTCATAAAGGAAGTGTATAGGACACGGAAAGCAACGTGATCAGCTAGTCACAGCTGGCCACTGTTATTACCTGTTAGCCTTGTTATCCTTGTACTAAATAGTTCCTTGAGTGATGATGTTTGTGTTTTCCCTTTTAGAATACGATGGCTGGAGCTGGAGACATTGTTGGAGCTGGAGGTCGCACTGGACGACGCGGCAGGCCTCGTCGTGTCCAGCAACCTTCGGTTGAGACAGCTTCCAACACCGAAGCTGAAGGAAGCGCAGCTGGAAGAAACCCGGAAAACAATGAAGGAGTTCAACTGGATCCCGCAATTCAAGCAGCTATTGGTTAAGCTGTAACCACTGCTGTGAAGAATATTACTCCGGGAGGGTCTGCTGGAAGCCGTGAAAGAACTGTTGAAGGGGCAGGTGGTAATGGTAGGAAAGATGATGAGAGGGAAAAGGGTGATTCAAGTGAGGTGAGGTCTGTGAAAGTTGATGATAGGAAGAGGGGCCTAGGCGGTTGCAACTATAAGTCCTTCAAAGGTTGTGACCCGCCTAAGCTGACTGGTTTAGGAGACGCAATCGCTACTCTTCAGTGGATAACCGCCATGGATAAAATTATCCGAATCAGCGAGTGTCGTCCTGACCAAGCTGTCGGTTATGCCACCCAATCATTTGAAGATGAGGCTATGTATTGGTGGGAGAGTGTGGAGCAGAGGAAGACCCGTGAAGAGATCAAAGCGATGAAGTGGGAGGATCTGAAGGAATTAGTGATGAAGAAGTTCAGTGCTGACGCCGAGGTTGAGAAGGCGGAGATGAAGTTCCTGAACTTGAAAGCTGGGACAATGACACATCGTGAGTACACCACCGAGTTCAATCGAATGTCTAGGTTGGTGCCCGATATGGTCAACACTGAGGCTAAGAGAATCAAGTGTTACGTGAGGGGATTACCACAGAGAGTCCGCATGTTAGTCAGGACAAGTAAACCTGCTACTTTCGATTCTGCTGTCGAACTCGCAGAAATGGTCTATGCAGACTTGGCTGCGGATGATGTGGTGGTGGGAGACGAGAAGAAAGAGAAGAAATGGGTCGCTCCTGCTAAACGACCCGGTACCCAGATGTGGAACCCTAAGAACAAGCAGCCGAGAGTTTGGGAGAACAGGTCGTGCAAGACTTGTGGCAAGGCACACAGTGGTGAGTGTAGGTGGGGAAAGGGTTCGGATACATGTCATAAGTGTGGAAAGATGCATGCTGGAGAATGTAGAGTTGGGTCGAATGTTTGCTACAAGTGTGGGAAGGCAGGTCATTATGCTCATGAGTGCAGTTCTAAGCCTACATGCTACAAGTGTGCTAAGACAGGTCACTTTGCTAGGGAGTGTACCGAGGGTGAAGCTGGAGGTAGTGGAAGGAAGGATGCCGATCAAGCTAGGCCAAGAACTAGAGCCTACATGCTGACCCAAGAACAAGCCAAGCAGATTCCGGATGTCGTCACAGGTACGTTTCTAGTGAACGGTGTTTCCGCTTTGGTATTATTTGATTCGGGCGCAAACAAAAGTTTCGTAGCCACACCATTTAGTAAACTAGCTAAAATGAAATGTTGCCGAGTGTCTGAAACTCTTATAATAGAAACCTCTAGCGACACTTCGGTTGAAATAATAAAAATGGTGAAGAACGCTAAGATAAAACTAGAGGGACATGAGTTCCCTGTTACCTTGTACGTTATGACCTTGGGAGGGTTCGATGTGGTTTTGGGGATGGATTGGTTGTCTGAGTTTGAGGCTCAGATAGTATGTAAGAGTAGGATAATAAGGTTAAAGTCCTTGGATGGTAGTGCGGTGACGGTTTATGGTGATAAGGAAAGTTATGGGCTTAATGTCATTTCGATGATAAAAGCCGAGGGTTTGTTAAGGCGAGGGTGCGGTGCCTACCTGGCGTATGTTGTCAATGCTACGGCCGAGACGAAAGAAATGAAAGATGTTCCTATTGTGCGCGACTACCCAGAAGTATTCCCTGAGGATCTTCCGGGGTTGCCACCAGAGCGAGAGATAGAATTTCAGATAGATTTAATACCAGGAGCCCAGCCCGTCGCGAAAGCGCCTTACCGTCTAGCACCGTCCGAGATGAAAGAATTGATGTCCCAACTGCAAGAACTCCTCGACAAGGGTTTTATCAGACCGAGTGTTTCTCCGTGGGGCGCACCGATTTTGTTTGTGAAGAAGAAGGATGGAAGTATGAGAATGTGCATAGACTATCGTGAGTTAAATAAGCTTACGGTAAAGAATAGATATCCTTTGCCAAGAATTGATGATCTGTTTGACCAACTGCAAGGTTCAAGCTGGTTCTCACGAATAGATCTCAGATCAGGCTATCATCAGCTGAAGGTGAAGGAGGCAGACATCCCTAAAACAGCGTTCCGAACGCGGTATGGACACTACGAGTTCCTCGTAATGTCATTCGGTCTAACGAATGCTCCCGCAGCATTTATGGACATGATGAATAGGGTGTGTCGGCCAATGTTGGATAAGTCGGTTATCGTCTTCATTGATGATATATTGATTTATTCAAAGAGCGAGTCTGACCATGCTGAGCATCTAAGAGAGGTATTGGAGACTCTGAAGAAAGAGAAGTTGTATGCTAAGTTTTCGAAGTGCGCGTTCTGGTTAAGAGAAGTGCAATTTTTAGGTCACGTGATTAATCCGGAAGGGATTACCGTGGACCCAGCTAAGATTGAAGCGATAACGAATTGGAAGACTCCGCAGAATCCGACTGATATACGAAGCTTCCTAGGGTTAGCTGGCTACTATAGGAGATTCATCGAAGGTTTCTCCAAGATAGCCGCACCGCTGACCGGTATGACCCGAAAGTCGATAGTATTCAGTTGGGGAAAGTTTCAAGAAGAAGCCTTTGAAGAATTAAAGAAGAGACTCACGCAAGCTCCAATCCTTGCTTTACCCGATGGTGACGAGGATTTCGTTGTTTGTGCTGATGCCTCGCATCAAGGGTTAGGTTGCGTGTTGATGCAATAGGGAAGGTGATAGCTTACGCGTCTAGACAGTTGAAGGTCCATGAGAGTACTTATCCGACGCATGATTTGGAGTTAGCAGCTGTAGTGCATGCTCTTAAGATATGGAGGCATTATCTGTACGGTACTAAGTGTACTATCTATACAGATCATAAGAGTTTAAAGTACTTCTTCGAGCAGAAAGAATTGAACATGAGGCAGAGAAGATGGTTAGAATTGATAAAGGATTACGACTGTGAGATTAAGTATTACCCCGGTAAAGCTAACGTGGTCGCTGATGCGCTAAGTCGTAAGAATGAGGAAGTCCTTGCAACAGTGAAGTCATACCAGCTGATTATGAACTCAAGTCTTTTTGAAGAAATCATCAAGGTGCAGTCAGAGGTGTTAGTAGATGAAGGGTTAGTAGAGAAAGAAATGATGTATGGCCAGCAAAATGAGTTGATGGAAAACACTCATGGAGTTAAGACTAGATTTGACCGCATGTGGATCCCACGCCATAGTGATCTTAAAAGTCGAATCTTAGTTGAAGCTCATAAGTCAAGGTACTCAATCCATCCTGGAGCTACAAAGATGTATCAAGACTTGAAAAGAGATTACTGGTGGCCTGGAATGAAGAATGATGTAGTAGATTATGTCAATAAGTGCTTAACTTGCTTACAAGTCAAAGCCGAACATCAGAAGCCTTATGGGAAGATGCAACCGCTAGAGATACCTGAGTGGAAATGGGAACACATCACTATGGATTTCATAACTAAGCTACCTCGTACAGCTAAGCATCATGATACTATCTGGGTGATTGTGGACCGTTTGACCAAGAGTGCTCACTTTCTGCCCATACGAGAGGCCATCTCGTCAGAAACGTTAGCAAGCTTGTTCATTAAAGAAGTTGTAATCAAGCATGGAGTACCGTTATCGATCGTGTCTGATAGAGATACACGGTTTACTTCGAGGTTCTGGAGGAAATTCCATGAAGCTATGGGAACAAGATTGAACATCAGTACGGCGTATCATCCTCAAACCGATGGACAGTCTGAAAGGACGATCCAAACCCTTGAGGATATGTTGCGTGCTTGTGTTTTAGATTTTGGTGGAAGTTGGGATGATCATCTGCACCTAGCAGAGTTCTCCTATAACAACAGTTACCATTCAAGTATTGGTATGCCACCGTTTGAGATGCTTTACGGTAGACGATGTAGAACCCCGGTGTGTTGGGGTGAGATTGGTCAGAAAGAAATGGGAAGCCTAGAAGTGGTTCAAGAAACGTCTTCAAAGTTCGATCAGATCAAAGCAAGAATGAAAGCCGCTCAAGACAGACAAAAGTCTTATGCAGATAAGCGGCGACGACCAATTGAGTTTAACGTTGGTGACAAGGTGATGCTCAAGGTCTCGCCTTGGAAGGGGATTATCCGTTTTAGGAAAAGAGGAAAGTTGAGTCCGAGGTACATTGGACCGTTCAAGATTGTAGATCGTGTGGGTGAAGTAGCTTATAAACTGGATTTACCCGATGAGTTAGAAGGAATTCATTCAACCTTCCATGTTTCTCATCTGAGGAAGTGTCTAGCTGATGACACGTCTCACGTGCCATTGATGGACATTGAGGTTGATGAACAATTGAACTACATCGAGCAACCGATAGAGATCGTTGATCGCAAGGAGAAGCAGCTTCGTCACAAGATTATACCTTTGGTAAAAGTGATATAGAAACACCGCAAGGGATCAGATGCTACTTGGGAGGCCGAGGATGAGATGCGCAAATTTTACCCTAGTTTGTTTATGTAATAGTCTCTTTAAGGAGGGAAGACTAGGTGCATGTGCATGCAATTAATACATGGAAATAAGTACCGTCGGTTGCAATATATTTAATGATATGCGTTAGAGCAAAATAGACCCAAACCGTTAAATACATTAAATGCTAGGTGCATGTGCATGCAATTAATGATTTAACTCGGGTGTGCATAGATCACTTTTGTCACATAGGGATCACAAGTTCACAACCAAAGGGTTTGTACTCCTGTTATGCATTGTGGGCTGCTTGAGTCTTGAGAGTGTTACCAAATACTCCAATCAAATCTTTTTTTTTCGTTTATTTATTTTTCAGTTAGCGCGCAACACATTAGTTCATAGCTTCTTGCTTATGTGACATTGACGTAGCCAGCCCATATAGCACATAGCCTAATGGATATAAATTGATCTTGATATACTTTGCAGCTCCAAAAGCTAACCAACATATTCTTTTTCAAAGAACAAGATAAAATAAAGAAAGAAAAGAAGAAAGCATTAATTTGTTTTGAAGAAAACATGTTTGAATATTATGGTGTTGTTTGTTTCTTCAGAGGTAAAATGTTTGCATTCTGCAGACCACGTCTGTAAAAGAAGAGGTGAGTCAAACATTTGCAGTCTGCAAGAATATACCGGTGGTGGTGCACCAACTGTAGTAGTGGGTGGTGGTAGATGGTGGTGCTGGACGGTGGTAGTGGTAGTAGACAGTGGTGGTGGTGGTGGTGGTGGACGGTGGTGGTGGTAGGTAGTGGACGATGGTGGTAGACGGTGGTGGGCGGTGGTGGTGGACTGTGGGTGTTGGTAGGTAGTGGTGTATAACCCTCTGCAGACCTTAGAAGATTTTAGAAGTGGATGGGCCAAGTCTGCATCAAGAAGTGTTCGAGCAGATGCTTCCTAATAAAACATCTTCGAAAAAACAAACGGTTTACAGATGATAATGTTTGCGCAGCGCGAACTAAAAAGCATGTGCGAACCTTTTTAAAAAAACAAGTAGCACCTACTAGCTAAAACTAATCAAAACTTCCTTTAAATAATAAACTAAGACCCTAACCAACTATGATTCAGATCCCTACTAACTAGAATTAATCAACCATTAAAGGATAAAGATAACCAGCACCTTCTTAAAACTTATCTCATTAACTTTGTTGTATATATAGAGTTAATTGGGTTGCTATTGTTGTTGTGTTAACAAGTTATTATATAGATATTGATATCCAATGAATATATAATGTAATGGTAATATGATAAAGAATATATATTCTTTTACGTGTGTTGATGAGATGTTTGAATTGAGATGATTTTGAACCGTTGCCATATCTTACGCCAATATATATATCTTCTATATAAGGCTGAGGGGTGTGGGGGGCGCGAGAGGGGGCGTGAGTGGGGGCGCCAGCCAATAATATTGTGACGTGTGGCAGAGAGAGAAAGTTGATAAGATGGGTGTTGGTAGTGGTGATAGCGCCCCGGGACATGGTGTGGAGGGGCGTGAGAGAGGGCGCGAGCGGTTTTTTTTTATTATTTTTTAAATGTAGTAAAAAAACGTATTATTAAAAAAACGCAAAAATTATTTAAAAAAACACACATTTTTTTGAAAATTCATATAATAAAAAAAACATACTAAAAATTAAACAAACAATAATATTTAATAATAAAACTAATCTAATACAAGATCCTCTGGTCGCCTCGCCCACAAATGTTCAACCAACTCATGTCGAAGATCCCCGTGTATCTCACGGCTCTTGATATTTGCTATGTTATGAAGTTTTTGTTGATCACTGATTGTGGACGGTTGTGGCGGAATGTCACCTTGGTAGTTTTGGCATATAGCTTTGCCCTCGTCTTCTAACGTCATGTTGTGTAGGATAAGACACGTGTAGACGACGTCCATTATCCTCTCCCGAGTCCAATAACGTATCGGGTTCGCCAGAACATAATATTGTTTTTTTATAGCTCCAAAAGCTCTTTCAATATCTTTTCTAGCAGACTCTTGCTTCTTCGTAAAATACTTCCGTTTGTCGGCGACTGGATCTGTAAAAGCTTGAACTAACACAGCCCATTCGTTGTAAATACCATCGACCAGATAGTACCCGTACTTGAAGAGTTCTTCATTTGCAACAAAAGATTGAGGTGGTTCAACCCCGTCGATAAGGTCGTTGATCAAATGTGACTGATCGATAACATTAAGGTCGTTATTTGACTCAGCAACACCAAAAAAAGCATGCCAAAACCAAAGATCCTGTGACACCGCCGCCTCAAGTATGAGGGTCGGCCCTTCATGATCACCACGGTGGAACTGACCTCGCCAGGCCGTTGGACACATAGCCCATCCAACATGCGTACAATCGATGCTACCTAGCATCCCAGGAAAACCATGTTTTTCTGCGTGCACCTCATATATGCGTTGGATGTCATACGTTGTAGGTTTACGCAGATATCTCCGAGAGTAAGTCGATATGACTCCTACGTACAATATATATTAAAAAATGTAATAAATATTTAATAAAAAGTAAAATTAATGTTTTTTACCTTGGCAGAAAAAATAAAGGGATTCACGTGCAACCCTTTTCGACATCTGTAAATACTCGTCCAAAGCGTCCGACGAGATGCCGTACGCTAGTTGACGGATAGCAGCCGTGCATTTTTGAAGAGGGGTAAAACCGGGAAGACCCCTAGCATCCTCCCTTTGTTGGAAAAAGGGATACCGTGCCTCTAAATCACTCGCTATACGCGTGAACAATTGCCTGCTCATTCGAAAACGAGTTCGAAAATCCGACTCCGCGTATACCGGTTGAGGGCTAAAATAATGCCTCATCAAAGTATCGTTAGCACCCGATCGATCACGATCACGAGGTGGTGCTCTAACCCTCGGGAGTCGGGGTTGATGGGCTTGATTTTGCAAGAGATTTACCACGGCTGCGGTCAAAACTCCCCCTACATGAAGAAGCAAATCATCCTCTTCGGAGGAGTCGGAATCAGACGAGTACGACGACATTATTTTTAAAAAAAAAATGGGACGATGGGTTGTTTGGAGATTGAAGTTGTGTTTGATATGGTAAAAATGGGTTGATTTAGGGGTATTATATAGGATTTTGTAAAGGTTTTTTTAAAAAAGTTTGAAAGAAATGGGTAATATATAGGAAGTGTTGTATAAAGAAATGGGTAAGTTTGGTGTTTTTTGAAGTTGTGTTAAAGTGTTGTATAAAATGGGTAATATATAGGAGTAGAAAATTTTTTTTTTTTTTAAAATTAAGAGCCAACGGCTCAATTTTATCTTTCAAACGGCTCTTTTCACCACTCCCCATGCCCCTCGCGCTCAACCTGTCCCGCGAACCCCCTGGCGTCTGCCTCTTTTTCCGCGCTCGCGCCCCTCTCGCGCCCCTCTCGCGCCTCGGTGGTGTGGTGCTCGCGCCCCGAGGCGCGAGTGGCTGTCCTCTTGCGTCCTTTCTCACGCTCCACACCCCTCAGCCTAAGCATGGGAAAACGTCTCTTCCAAAAAACACTTTCTACTGTTGGATTTGACGTTTATGACTGAAAATAAGGAAGATGCAATAACTTTATTCAACCAAATTAAACTCAACCATCCATCAAATAAAACCTTTTATTTTAACAAATCATGAAAATGGTTCAATGTTATAATAAAATGTGTGGCTTGGCTTACTTTCGGCACACACATCTTCTTTTCTAGTTACAATTATGAATCTCTTCACCACTAGGTATAATTTTATTCATTATATTATTGCTTTCATATCATTTTAATTAATTAGCAAGCTAATAAATTTGATGATCTTTTAATTGTACTAATACATGTTACATAACCACATCTACTAGTCTCGATCGGGAGTCCCTTGAACCTTCACAGGCGGTCATAGTGGTCACGGGTGGGCTCAGAAGGGTTCGCCTTTGATAATAACCAAGCCCGGATGGTGTAGCGACACCAATTGTTCCAATGGTTGCAACGTCTATATAACTATTGCCACCGGTCAACTTTTTTTAACCATAAATTAACCAACTATTTACTTTTTTCCTCACTAAAAAAAACATTCGCTATTAGCTTAAAATATTTACAATTTTATTCTCTCCTTACAGTTCTTGATGGATATTTTTAAGATTCCGTCGTGTAGCTCGTCTTTTTCATCTAGTAGTTAAATAGAATATTATTTTTGTTTTATATTATGTTATTTTAATTTGAAATAATTTTATTCTTTTTAGTTCATAAAAATAAAAGTATAAAATGGGTGAAAGATGGATTGGGGTGAAAGATGACATCATTATCGCACTTAAAAAATGGATTGAGATGATTATGGAAATCTAACATGGCGTCTACGTGGACAAGAAAGAGAGGCTAAATGATGGTTTAATTGGTGTTGGATTACCACTCCCACATTCTAATGCAACGGACTTTTGTGAAAATTTGTCGTGAAGACTTTTCACGACCAGTTTTAACAATTGAATTTTTTGTTAAAACAATAATTAGAAGATTGCAGCGGGGTTTTTTTTTTTGTTTTTTTTGTTTTTTGGTAACATGATATTTTTAAGAACAATCTCTCACTTTTTTTTTCTACCTTATTATGACTTATTTACCACTAATATGTTTCTTTTTTTTACTTTAAATTTATGGCCTAGTTTTGCAAGCTACTTAATTCTTTTATATTTTTAAAATACTTAGCGACCATTTAAATATTTGCCTTCGTAGCTACCTTTAAGACCATTTGATTTTGGTTTGTTAATTTTGTGCCCTTAAGTTTTTATAGTCTCACAAGTTTCATTTGCTTTCGGCATAAGTAAAGGTTCAATATTTAAACAAGCATACATATATCATCATACGCAAACTTTTCTCCATATATGATTCATTCTAAATATTATATTTATCAAAATAATAAACATGTTTTCAGCATCCAATATTGAATTAAAGCACATGTATAAATTGATATAGTCTTTTTTTCAAATTTTATTTAATTATAACCAAATTGCATTTCGTTAATCTTTAAAACTTCTTTAATGGTAAAATCAATTAAGTTTAAGTACTGTTGCTATTTATACTTTTATCCTTTTCATGGTTAAAAACTTAAAATGAATAGTACTCTTAAGTGAAACATACATAACATATGATATTATTTAGTGGTTTATTATTATTATTATTTTCCATGATTAATCTAATGAATTTGCCGTTTTGAAAAATTACTGTAATAACAATCGAGTTTTACAAGTGCTTACTTCAAGTCACTAACGTTATAGAAAATGCAAAACAATATATTAAAGTATATTAAAGTATGTTACTATTTAATTAAATTCATAAAAAATTTCTCCTGATACTTGAAGGTTGTATCATTGAAAGTTTTTTGTATAACTATAACTTTATTTTCTTAACGGATGATACGCACTCAAAAATACGTGCAACTGTTTTAAAGTATTTGTAGTGTTTCTATTTATAAAGAAACCATAATAATTAGTTTTATACCCGTGACAGTCCACGTTGACAAAACTAGTAATGATCAAATTTAACAAAAATGTTCTCACAAACAAAATTATCGAGCATTATCCTCTAAGTCCATGTAAGACTCATTTTCATATTTTGTTTTGTTGGCTAAACGCTTACAATGGGCAAATGTGAAAGTTAACCAACTGTTAAAAGTTAAAACCACTTCTTTAAGCTATTAATAATATGTGCGGCCATGTGACTTCTGCGTGCGTAATTGTGTGTTATATCACATCATATATTCCTATACCACAAAACATTTTTGATAAAAAAGTCATACTCATATGTCAACTTCGCTACAATGTCTTACAGAGATAGAAAAAAATTTGTTGATTTAATGGTGCATCCGATCTTGTAAGAGTATTGATAAAAACGAGAAACACGTGTTGTATATTTTGATTTTCATATGGATCATCGAAGTTGTTATTGTTTTTACAAGTTGTTAAGTTATCTTTTATTTTTTTTTTCAATAAAGCTTCTTAAGTCGAATTTTCGTCGGATTAATGATACAGATGCATTTGTTTCATAGGAAAAGGGTTACAAAGCAATGTTTCTAACAATTATGTAATAAGTCGTTTTAAAAGATGCATGCGTACAAAGAACAATTATAAATTGCATTTTTTTTTTCATTTCTAACAATATTACATTTCTTTCATTAAATTATATAAAAAAAAAATCTGTAAATTGTGATGGCATATAGACGTCAATAGCAAAATAATAGTTAACAAGTAAAAAAGAAAAAATCATCTTGATGCATCACTCTTTACAGCTACTATATTTAACTTCACTTTTGAACACATGATTATGCTATATAATTATGTGCCTCAATTGCATTAACTGAGAACAAGTACAACAAAGAAAAACTATTATTAACATGAAACAATTAATAAATTCCCATTTATGTGAATTAATGAGTACAAACGATAAGCAAAAAAAATCAATTAAATACTTCTATAGACTATCAATACATACATTTTTCATGATTTAAAGTTTTAAACCCTTTGGGACATAGGGAAGTCAACTTATCACCAAACTGTATCTCTTTACAAACTCAAATTACAATCAACCTAATGGCCATTGCCTATGGAATTAGGTATCAATAGTGTTGAGATCAACCTATAATATGGTTTGTACATAACAAATAACACAAAATATCAAACTAATATAAAAAGTACGACAGCAATCAACAACACCATCTATTGAAAAAGTTCGGTTCTTTAACATGGCTCTGATACCAATTCATAGATTAAATCGATATCAAGAACCCGAAACAAAGAAACAAGCGCACACAATATAAGATATACCACTTTTATTTTATAAGCCGTACTCATATATAGAAACTCAAACGTGGTAAGCAAGAAAATTATTAAACCTTAATTATTCCTTAACAGGCTAAACAAGGTCATTAAGATAATTAGATCCGTCTCTTCTCCAGGCTCACTTAAGAAATTACAGTCTTTAAAAGTGTTACTTTCCCGTTTAATTTTGTCTAAATTTATATATTTATCACTTGATCCGACCTGTAACCCAACCCGAACCAAACGAAACCAAAACTAACATCTAACAAGATTTTTAATCCACGACTCAAGTCATGGGATGGGAAGGCTCTCATGATTTGGACACATTATTTATTGAAGCTGGCCACCAAAGTCAAAATATTATCAAACATATATCATATCAATTTAACGTGTTTTGTCATCGAGCCAAGTGCACAAATTGCATAAAACATGCATACAGAAAACCCGGATTATGTCGCAAGCAATTTGATTGGATAATAACATTTGGTACAAACCCTTTGATTATATTCCATAAAATTCTGAACTTAAATAAAAATAAAAGGCATGAGTAATCAAAAACATTGGGCGTGAACTAAATCACTAATGTTTAACAATGGTGTACGTCAACCAAGCAATCCACCACCGGATGAACCGTAAGCCGCCGACGGATTAAGCGGTGGTGAACTTAACGAACAACCCACATTCCGCCCTCCGCCACCACCGCCACCACCGCCACCCAAGTGCAACTCAGATAAATTTGTGACAACATTGGGTTGGTCTCTTGTTTCAACTCCTTGATCATATAGAAAGCCTTTGAACACATGACCACTTATTGTTACACTGGCTTGGTATGCATATTCGTCGTCTCCGTCTTCAACTGCGGTTACACGCACACACTTAAACACCGCCGGAGCACGTACTTGACCCGGCAATGATTGCATAAAACTTGCATCTAGTAATAACATTTAAACAAAACATTTGTCACATTTGTATAGCACAACAATTAAAATAACGTTCGGAGTTCTAAGTTAATGAATTAAGTGAAGTTAATTTTGTTAATTGTCACGATTTTCTTGCACGACCTGGTTTATCTTCATATATTGTAACCCGAGGGTTACAATAGTGTTATCTATATATATTGTAATATATATATATATATTATTTTAACCCAACCCATAGGTTTCAATATATAGAGATAAACCATGCCGGTGCAAGACAATCATAACAATTAGCAAAACTTCATTTAATTCATTAATGTAGAAATTTGAATCTTCGGGTTACAATATATGAAGATAAGCCATCGACTCGATACTAAACCCTAAGTACTACAGCTTCGGTTATAGTTACCTTGGTGATGACTAGAACTAGTGCCAAAGCTTTTAGAAGTTGAAGTATGGGAAGGAGTTGTGGCACGAGAAGCGAGTCGAGGCTTCTTGGTGCCAGAGGTAGAGGCTGATGATCCAGCGGCTGTTGTCGCGCCGCCAGATGAAATTATCAACTGGCGTTCGCGACGGCGAGCAGCTGGAACCCACGTGCTTTTCACGTGGGTTGCGCAATCAAACCCTCGGCTTTTACAGCAAGTTCTGCACCTCCTATGGTTGCAGTCTTTCTTTGCTTGGTTTCCGCAGTCTTGACACGTCATCGTAGACCCTGACGTTGACGCCGAGCCACCGCCACCAACACTACTGCCAAATCCATGATCAGAAAGTATAGATTTCTTTGCATAGTTTTGTGGAGCTTGCCAGAACTGAATACTATTATTATTACTATTAGTGGCGATATTGCCAGCTAAAAGTGGGATGACTCCAACACCAACACCGACGCCAACACCCAGTGCTGTTGAAGTGCCGGTGTTGGAGTTGGAGATTGTTGGATGAATAGAACGATGCGTGTGATCCGAGAGATGATGGTTTGTCGTTGCCGGAGCAACGACAAACATTCCCATCTCGGGCTGGAGGCCATAATTGATATGGCGTCCAGAGGCTGTCGACCAGACACCAGAGGACCCTCCGCCGTGGAGAACCCCCGCGGAGGAGGGACAGGGACCGGCATTGAATCCCAAAGAGAGGTCCTGGTCGGCAGCCCTGACCCCAGAAGAGGATGAAGGGTTAGTAGCCACCCAGTCAGCAAATGCACCAGAATGGTCAGAAGATAACAGCCTAGTACTCCTGCTAGAAGCCACAGCTACTAATATTTATGGCAAACTAAATTAAATTATTTTGAACATAAGAAGAAACAAATATAAGATCTGGTGTGGTGCAGGAAGATCTATGAGAAGATACTGTTGAACAGGTAGTGGATCATAAAACACATAGGATGTTGTTGTTGGTGGTGATGGTGGTGTTGGAAAATGAGAGATTTTGGTTTGGTTTGGTTTGGTTTGGTTTGGTGGGTTGGGGTTTATTTTCTGCTCAATAATTAATGTGATGTATAAAGAGACTAGATTTTGTATGTGGATGGGAAGAGTTTAGGACCCCCACACTATCCTTCCATTCTCTAGGTCTGCTTGCTATGCTATTACTTTAACCCTCCTGTCACAAACTCAAACTCCTAGCTAGCCTCCTAGCTTTTATATGGGGTGATTAAGAAAAAACTAGGGATTTGAGGTCATCATTAAATACTCGGGTGATTCTTTCTAAAACTAAAATAGAATGCCAGTCATTCATGTTAATTTTGACGTTTCAGTCCTAACTCACACACAAACACTATGAACAAGAAAACCAACTACCGTGGGAAAACCCCTGAGTTAGGTTTCAAACTTATAATCATAAAATCTCAAGCCTTAACCATCATCCCTATGTCATTGAACCAGAAGACGAATTGCATCTTTAAGTCAAAAAGTTAGTGTTGTGTATGTATATATATGTTCTAAAATAATTGTACAGGCATTTGGTCTAATGATATTTGTTTTAGTTTGTTGATATAGTAAGTGTTTTTTTTCTTTAAAAATTGATTATTCAAATCAGGTAGTAGACAGGTTAAATATATTTAGAAGCAATTTATTAGTTGTTTAAAAAAAAGGAATAATTTAAAGCGATTGGCTAAAACATGCCTTCTAAGCTATACGCGTGTCCATAGTACTTAAATAAAGTGGAGAGATGATGCGACTAATCTAGTAGGAATAAGGAAGGACTCATTTGGCATGAACGCCACACTTTTTGAATGTAACTCTGTTGTGTATTATCATGTGTAACTCCGTTTTAAACGAAACCTATATTGACACGTATATAAAGTTAAGCACCAGCAGCAATATATATTTGAATTTTTATAACGCATCAAAAATTATAAATGAATAAAAAACAAATGTTGAGTATAACACATGTCAACTTATGGTTGGCAAGAAAAACAATAAAAGGAAGGTAGTGTAAGATTATACCAAGACATACTCAATATTAAAAGTAAATTTTGTCACAATTCAAACTCACAATGTTTTTCTATATAAGGTTAGGTTCCAATAAGAAATTTGATTTTCCTAAGAAGACTAGGAATGAGAGTATTTTTGTCTTAACACTTTTATATCAAAACCCACTTACTTTAATCTCAAAACTCACTTAACTTAATTTCAAAAACCCACTTACATCTTCACTCATCTCCTACATCCACCACCACTCCACCGCCCACTGCCACCACACCCGTCACCCACCGACACCACTTCGCCGGAAAAGTTTGAAAAAACGCAATGAAAAACACTATGAAAAACACAATGTAAAAAACACAATAGAAAAAAAACTATGAAAAAAAAAAACACACAATGATAAAAACACAATTGTATGACACAATGAAAAAAACACAATGGAAAAAACTCAAAAAACACAATGAATAAAAAACACAATGAAAAATACTATTGTATAACACATTTTGTAAAAAACCCACTATTTTTTTTATATTACAATATGGTACTCATATTAAAGATAAAAAGACACTCGTTATTATGGTGAATTTGTTTTAAAAACGTAATAAAAAAAAGTTATGGACGTTTTAAAATGATGGGGGAATTTGGCATGTGTCTTTCATGTGAAGGATAAAAAGTAATCTTGGCCGTTGATTTTAAACATAGAGGGTTGAGATTAGTTTAGAGAGAAATCAAGTGTAAACATAAGGGGGAATTTGGCATGTGCCTTGCATGATTGTCCATTTTAGTAATATCTTTTTTTATATATTTTTTTACATGTAGTAGGTTAATTAAAAAAAAAGAATAACACATTTGCATATATGATAATCACGTGACAATCAAATATTTTTTTAATTAACCTACTATATGTAAAAAATTATATAAAGAAAGATATTACTAAAATGCACAATCATTTCATATATGCAAATGGTCTCACTAACCTTTTATTTCTAAAACATATAACAATTTACGTAGAAACATAATTATTTTTAATCATTTAAATAATAAAAATTATGAAAAAGTGAATTGATTGGTTACATAGAACTTTGACCGCACACCCAAGCCCTCACCTTAAGGCTGAGGGGTGTGGGGCTTCAGCGGGGGCGCGAGAGCCCATCCGCGCGCGAGCACCACACCACCGAGGCGCGAGAGGGGCGCGAGAGGGGCGCGAGCGCGGAATTCAAAGCAGGCACAAGGCCGGTAGCGGGAGAAAGGGGGCGTAAAGGAGCATTGGGGTGCGTGAAGGAGCCGTTGGGATGAATAATTGAGACGTTGGGGTCTTTAATTTTATTAAAAAAAAATCTGTGTATCACTATATATAAATCTAAACATAATGCCACACCCAAAATCACATACCACACCCAAAATCACATAAAACAATTACCATAACTTCAAAAAAAACCCAAAATCAACCCATCTTCCAAACCTTTTTTTTAAAACATGGCTGGAAATTGGTACCCAAACCTAGATTCAGGTTATAGTTACGACGATTTATGGTCGTCACCAGACCAATCGATGTTTTTTTCGGGGTCGCAAGAAACATCCGGCTTTCAACCATCCAACATACAACCATCTCCTAACTTTGTTGTTCCGGAGACACAAGAATCACAAGGTGATGCTACGGGAGCAAGGAGACGCGTCCACCGGAAAAAACAAGTTGCAACGGACGGGTCGGGTTCGGCTTCGACTCCGAGGACGAAACGGAAAACCAGTCCGTGGTCATCGGATGAGAAGGAAGCCCTGTGTCGGTCTTGGATAGTCATTTCTGAGGATCGGCGTTGCGGTAATTGTTTTAACGTTTTTAAAAATGATTTTTAATAAAAAAGTTAAATAAAAAAGTTAAATGACTTACAAATTTATTTATGCATTTTGCAGCCGACTACCAAAAGAGCAAGGTCTTTTGGACAAAGGTTAGGGAGACGTTCTATTCGCTCGTTGGGAGTACAGAGCGGAACGCCGATATGATTTCGGGTCGGTGGTCCGAAATCAGAAAATTTGTCGGCTTGTTTACTAATATTTTCAACAGGAACGCCGGTCGTATGAGACCAAGTGGCAGTGATGATTTGGCGGTTTACAATTTCACTGTCGAAGAGTGGAAGCAGGAGTGTCTGCGGAGGTATGGGACGGTGAAGACGTGGGACGATGTAAAGTTGTGGGAGAGGTTGAGAAGGTGTGCCAAGTGGGTTGAGCTGGTGGCGCCCGACCATGATGCGGAAGTATGGCCGAAACGGACTAAAACTAGTTCGTCTGGAGCGTATAGCACTTCTGCCGGGTCGGATTGCCGCGTTGGATTCGACCTAAACATTGCGGGGGAGGAAACGTCTTCACCGCCGAGGAGGCAGCCATTGGGACGGGACGCCAAGGGGAAAAAACCGGCTGAGGGGGGAGCCGTAAACATCGTCGATCTTGTTGAATCCCTCAATAAATTCAACAAAACCATGGAGGTGGTCTCTAATGACAAAAAGGAAAAAAGCCGAATGAGAGATTTGGACTTCCTTACAAGAGACTTCAGTAACCTAAATCCGGTCGATCAAATGCTGATGGAAAAGCAAAAGGAACGTATCCGAAAGAGGTTGATCGAAGAAGACCAAGCCGAAGAATAAGAATAATGTTTTTTTAGTACTTTAATTTTTATTTTATTTTTAGATATTAATGTGTTTTTTTTTAATGTGTGTTTTTTTTAATAATTTATGAGTTTTTTTAATAATACGTTTTTTGAATATATTTATAAAAAAATAAAAAAAAAACCCGCTGGAGGCCCTGCTCGCGCCCCTCCACACCAGGGCCAGGGGCTCCAGCGGGGGCTCCAACACCCATCTTATCCAGTTTCTCTCTCTGCCACACGTCACAATATTATTGGCTGGAGCCCCCACTCGCGCCCCCGTTAGAGCCCCCACACCCCTCAGCCTAAGCTCGCTTCATACAAGTGAGGTGACATGGAACATCATTCCACTTGGCAGCCTTTAACGCTTCATACAAGTGAGGTGACATGGAACATCATTCCACTTTAACCGGTCGTATTCTTACCGATAATATAGAAAAAAAACTTATATAACCCTAGTATAAATTATTGAGTGTGAGATGAGTGGATGGGAAAGAACACTCACTCATCTTTCAGATGTTAAGATTCTTCTTGGTTTACAACCCTGGGTGGATCCAAAAGCACTATAGGATTAGGATGGGAAAGGTCATCTAAGGCACAATAATTTGTAGCTTATCTTTATTAATTTTATAGACTAGGTCATCAACTTATATTTGACTACATCCCCAAGGATAATAATTGTTCGATTCTACTCATAAAATTTAGGCAAAAGTTGAGTTAAAATCATGGAGTTTATTGTATTTTATTATAGTCTTTATTTGTTTTTCTTTTACTTTTTTTTCTTTTTTCAGGTTCTAACTTTTGTTGTATTTTTGAATCCGGTCAAATTGCAAAGGGACGCGTCCTCTGGCTTTTCTTACTAGTGAAGGTGCATTACAGGTTTATTTTAAATGTGAAAGCGTTATTCTCACGTCACTGCCATGTAATTATGGAGACTCTTACTAACTTTTCTATCAAAGCGGTGGCGTTGAAGGAGGGTCTTCTAAGAAAGATGATGTGGTCTAAAATATACATATTATTATATAAATATTTCCTACTTTTAGACACTTTTGAGCCAAGTTTTTATTGAATATTATTATTATTTGGTTCATGAGTGAGTTTAATGGTTTCAAGAGACAATGAGCTAAAGTACGGTAATTTCACTTCGAAACCGATGATTGAAAAGTTTAACATAATTTATCTAATAATAGTAATACTAAAAATATTAGTAATAATAATAATAATAATAATAATAAATTATAATAGTGGTTACTAATTTTGATGTCTTTCTTTTTTAGTTGAATTAGGCAGGGGGACCCTACGAAGAGAAAAAAAAGCGAAGGACAGAAGGCAGAGAGGTCAGAGTTCGACATCAGAGAGGAGAGCACCTTGGTTTAACTAAAGAGTGTCCGGGTTTAACACCTACTCAGCCAAACATCATTATTATTCGGTTTGATTTTATTGTTTTCTTTATGAATTTAGTTTTTAAACCTTATTTATTTGTTTTGCTCTTGAGTATGGTTGTTGGCTAAACCCTTAGACCGCCTAGGTTATAATGAACTTTTGTTGACATTGGATTTTAGTTTGAATTTTGTTTTTGTTATGGTTTATGATTAAGTAAGAGGTTTATTGTTATTCCTTCGATGCATATGTGTGCTTAGGATTGTTTGACGAGTTTTATTGTTTTACAGTTTCCTTGGTGATTGTCTGTCATATGATAGGATTCTGTTAGGTCATCTACTGTGTGTGTTTGACTAGTTTATGGTTGATTTGCAATAAAGTCATATGAACAATATTAATAAATCAAATAGACCTAAGTGTGCAGCTAATCTAAATAGCTGAGAGGTGATAGATTATATGATAAGTCTTGGTTGTTTAAGATTGCTAGATTTAGTTCTTCGTAAGGAGTCCGTCTAGGTTTGATTTTTCAGCCTTGTTTATCTAGTTGAGTGAATACTTTTAACTACTTTTGATTTCCGCGCTATAAGGTAGGATTTTTTATAGAGGTACTTGTCATAAAATAATTAGCGACCGTAAGCGAGTTTAATTAAACTGGTGTTTTTAAGAACTTAATAGAGATCCATAGGTGTCTTATTGAGAAGGGTCAAGGGTCCTGTTCGGGTTTTCGTTAAGTGAATAATTTAAGATCCCAGTTCCATAACTTAGGATTTTCCAACTATTTGATAATTGATACGTTAGGGATTCTAGCCTAGGTGGTTGTTTGTCATCATTTGAATTAAGTCTAGGTTTAAGTCATCTTTAAGTCTTAGTGATTAATTTAATATTAGCTTTTGGTAACCCCCCCCCCCCCCCCCCCCAATAATAACATATAAATAGCCGTGTCTGTAGTTAAGTCTAAATTTAGTTAGTTAAATTAATTTAAAGAGTCATGTGGGTTCGATATTCGGACTTACTTAGCTGTACTAGAGTCGATCGGTTCACTTGCCGGTTAGTAGTTTAAGAGTCTAGAATTTATTACTTAGTGTCTAGATTAGCGTGTTTTTATATAACTACTTTTAGCACATCAAAAGACGGTTGAGACAAGAAACAAAAACGATGAAAGAATTATGAACAAGGTGGATGCGTGATAGGAGGCTATCATAGAAGATCGTACGAACCGGGACTTGAAGATGTTTATGGGTCCGCACAAGCATTTAACCATATCAATGTTGGAATTAGCCCTTGAATGAAGAAAGGGAATTAGTGAACCGGTATGGAACTACGGATTGGATTATGATTTCTAGATTTTATATGTTTTTAATTGTATTTAGTTTTATGTAAAAAAATTATACTGAATTAATGAAATTTATAGATTTTTTTTTAGTTTTTTTTAACTTAATGAAATTTACTATTTTTATTTATTTTATCTAGTATTTGTAAATATACAATCTTCATATATATCGTTATCGAGTTAGTTTAATCTTCATGAAAATTGCAAAATATAACGTGACAGTCTCCCATAAATCAGCACTTCCTTAGACTAGACGTGGTGGTTCTATAATATGGCGTTAAAATGATGAGTAGGCTGCCAAATAATTGGCATGCCTAAAAAATTTTAACTAAAAAAGTTAGTTAAAACCATTATAGATAATCTTATAAAATATATAAGTTTTAACTTTGCACGTTATATTTTTATTCATGCTTTTCTTAATTACAAGGCGAATCATCATCATCATCATCGTACTCAGTATATCCCACCAATAGCAAAGCTATGTTAGGGTCTGAGGAGGGTAAGATGTAGACAGCCTTACCTCTACCCCATAGGGATAGAAAAGCGAATAATAATAATAATAATAATAATAATAATAATAAACATTTCTTTTACTTTTATATGTACACCATAATACCATATGCTTATAGGTTTAAATTATAATTATAGCAAGGCTCATAATAATCAAGATTCACTTTCAAAAAATATGGTCTTGGTTAATATTTTATTTTATTTTTATGTAAAGACGGGAAAAATGAAATGATAGGCATAACCCTTGATTCAAAGTATAATTAACATATGTTGGAATGATGTATTGGCACATATATTTAACACATACAAGAAACCGATGATATTAGACTATGTGTAATGACTAGTGGAGGATAGTTGGGGCGTCAAAGGTAAGCCATATTACACTTAAACACCCCAAACAATGCTACGTGGGCGTTGACAACGGGCGCAAAAAGTGATTATGCCAGAGCTTTAACGTGGAGAGGGGTGTGAGAGGTGGGGCCCACCCCCCAATCAACAATCACACGTTTTTATTATTTTAATATTTTTCTTAAATTTAATTTTTAGTTAAAACCACTATGTCAAAGTGAAGGGGTAATTAGTTAAAACCTTACTGCCTTCATATGGTAAAACCACATAGCCTTAGTTATGGTTAATAGTAACTGTGATTCTGGTTCGGCTACTTGGGTAGGGATGTTTCGTATGCCATGGTGTGCGGCAAAGAAAAGGAAAATCTGGCTAGAAGAAGGTTGATTCAAAGTCGTTAAGATCTTAGATTTGTAGAGTTTTTTCTGCTTTGATACCATGATAAAATAAACGCTTGTGATTTATCTTTCTAGTATGGTTTTCATATATGAATCAAAGGTTTTCACCTCTTTCAAGTATAAGGTCCATTTGAAGTAACAGTAACTATCCTAAAAATAAATAATGATAATGATAGAATAGTGTAAAGCTTAGAGAGATACTAGATAATTAAATAGTGATGTAGTAGTAAAGAACATATTTGCATTACAATAGATGATTTGAATATTCTAAGTTAAGTACAACTTATATTAAACTTCTCTTTAAATTAGATTTTATGTTACTTACATTTGGATTCTCTTTTATATCTAAACTAGCACGTTTCAAACTCAGCATATGCTACTCGTAGATATGGTATACGTTTACTTTATGATAGATGCAATGCATCCATCATGTACATTAATGCTCGTGACAACGAACTCTCATTCACTAGTAACAACCTAGACAAGTGTAAATTTCTAAAAGTAACAAGACTATACGTTATGACAGAAGCGGATTTTGTTAAATTTTTATATATGAAAGTTAGATTTTTACTTTATTTTATTTTTTTTAAAAGAAGCATGAGTTAGAGTACATTGAGAAAACAACCTTGTGATGACCCCCTGATTAAAAAGTTCTAGTTCCGCTGCATTATGGCAAGGAGGTTTTTTAAAGGCCAATAACTACCTAGCTAAATTAGTTAAGTTGACTGCTAACGCTAACTTTAAGTTACCAAACCAACCGTTTTAACTACTTATTTGATCACTTAACCAACCAAACAACCGAAGTCCAACACAATAACAAGTTATGAAAAATAAGCAACTAAGTTCCATAAATAGCACACTTAAATCTCTACCGGCAATGAAATACAATGGGAATAGTAAATGATTGCTGTACACACAGCCTCTGTATCATCTTAAACTGACATCATTAAACTCAACCTGTGGTTTTCGTCCCATCGGCCATTTGCTGCAACCTCATGATCACATGCGTTGCAGCCGAGTTTCTTGCTTCATGAATACTCGGTATATTGCCACTCACACCCGAGCATTCAAAGTTAGCTCCTTTCACAGTCACATTAACGACAAACCCGCCTACACACAGGAAACGAGTTAAAACGGGCAAATGGGTCATTTTTAGTACGGCTAGTTTTAGAAATACGAAAATTTAATTTAGTTAACTATGTTACCATCAGAATGTGACGTGTGATATGCCGGCAGCATCCAGTTGTTTGATAGACAGATATCATCCAACTCCTGGGAAAATAAGACTTTATTATGGTGTTAATATAACATAAAAGAGAATGCACAATTTAGTTAAATTGGTAAATTCAGATTATATGATAAAACTACTTAATAATAAAAATCTCCCATAGTGTTGTACTAAAAAATAGATTATTATTGAGATAGTATGCTTTCAGGAATCATATTTCACACAATTTTTTTGTTAAATAAATAATCATTTTTAAAAGAAAAAAAAGGTATTTCGGTCAACCCATAGAAAAATTATACATTTTGACTCGTTATCCAACACGATAGGGCTGTTTTAAAAACTTGTGGCTCTCTTGAAGTTCGCCCGTTTAAAAATTTTGCACATCTACATATCTACACACACACACTATATATATATATATATAACTACAACTTAAAGCCGTATGACTTCTTTTAGTGTAAAAAAATGAAAAATAAGTATTGAAAATTTCCCTTTGTTCATTTAAAAGTAAAGCACAAATTTTAATAAAATATAAATTATAACCCAAATTTTAGTATATACAGATTATGTAGTTTATAAAGGCTGCATTAAGTGTATGTTACAAATATTAGTTTTAGGTCCTATATATGAGTATGCGTAAAAATAAAACGTTCAAAAAAATTAATGATAAATGTGCCAACTCGACGAGCCACAAGCTGGCTCGAGCTCCACATTTCAGCTCGATTTATCAGCGCATCGAGCCCGGGTTTACAACCCTTCAACCCGTTCATTTTCTTCTGATGTGAATCAAATAACTTATAGACTCGCCTGGCATGCTTTTCTCAAAGTGAGTTGGGCTTCAGACAAGCTCTTTCCCGACAATACGGGAAAGCTTCTAGAAACAAGCATGTTTGTTTGTTGTTGAGTTTGCATCTCATCTTGCTTGCAAATCTCATTGCAACACTCAATAACAGCTTCTAGCTTTAAACCCAAGCAATCTCCAACACCTTTTAAAATGGAAAACAAAATAAACAGTCATCATTAATATTTTTCTCCTTTTTATTATTATCATTTTTTCTTTAACATTAATATATAATTAAGTGCCAACAAAAAAAAATAAAATACAAAATAAATAATAATAATAATAACAATAATAATAATAATGTAGACATACCACCATTCATGATTGCCTGAATCTTTTTATCACATAAAGCCAGCTCGCCTTCTATGTGTCGTTGTTGATCATACTGCTAGAAAATATACTCGTGTATTAATATTTAGCATGACAGTTAGAACTTCTAATATAAAAGCATACCAGTTTCTGTCTTTTATTCAAAAGAGCTCGAAGTGCAGCATCTGATAATTCAGATTTCTTTGCATCCACTGTCGAATTAAAGTCTTCAAGGATATTATTATTATTATTATTATTATTATTATTATTCACTTTGACTAGCGGTTGACTTTTTATATCCTCATTAAGTGAGACCATGCAAGACTGTTTTTCACCATCAGCCTTTTCAACTTTACTTTGACTAACGGTTGACGCTTTTTTCAAATCCTTCGGATTCGCCTGAAACTAGCGGAAGTTACGTCACATAAAATACATATTTTAAATTCTAAAATCACAATTAAGCCAATTCACCTTGCTGTTGGCAGAAGTTGTTGAAGATGACCGTTTTGCATGACGATAAACCTTCAGTGGTGTTTGGACTTTATTATTTCGATTTTCTTTTTGGAAGCAAATTAATAGCTTATCAACGTCTATACTCTTATCAGCCCCACTTGATAAATTATTTACTTCAGTTCTGCAAGATTCATTCATGTCTTCCTGCTTAATATCAGAAGTCGTAATACTATTTCCAACAGAAGTTTTATTATCTTTGACTTTTTGGTCAACCGGGCTTCCTGTAACTTGAGAAGTAATGACAACATCTGCCACCTTGCTAACAGGTTCCAATGTATAACTGCACTGGTTGGATTCATATCCGTTTTTGCTAACTTTGCTTTCGTGAGATTCTTCTTTAGTTGAAGAACTGCTGCGCATATTTTCAGAGTCCAACTTTGACTTTTTTTGTAAGTTATCGGAGACTATAATACCTTCAACGCTTTCTTTCTCACTGGATTGGTTGGACTTATATGTGTTTTGACTAACTTTACTGTCTAGCGGTTCTTCTTCACTTGGATTACCGTTATGCACATTTCCGGGGTCCAACTTTGACTTTTTCTGCAAGTCATCAGAGACTTTCTTACTTTGACCATTTTCTTTCTCACTGCATTGGTTGACCAGATATGTGTTTTTGCTATCTTTGATGTCATGAGGTTCTTCTTTAGTTGAATTACTATTGTGCACATTTTGCGGGTCCAACTTTGACTTTTTTTGCAAGTTATCAGAGACTTTCTTACTTTGACCACCTTCAGTTGACTTTTGTGAGCCTTGAATCATACTCACATCTGCACTTTCCTCTTTTACTTGATGTCGTAAGCTATTTGATTCTCTGCATACATATTAAACGGTTTATGAAAATATTATGTTCCTCTAATAATATTGATAATATAAAGAATAAAATATGTTTCATTATGATCAAATTTTGAATCATGAATAAGTTACCTTTTGAACAACTTTGATATAATCTCAGCATATGGAAGCAGGTAGTAATACTCAACAACAGGAGTAATTACCCAACTGCCTAAACACTTTTTTACCACCGGCCCTTGTAAGCTACACAAATAACACTACATTAATGTGATTCTTAGAAAAATGCACATTATATATATAGATATAGATATAGACATAAGGTAATACTAACCTAGAAATAACATCTTGAATAGGAACCAAATTATCTTCACTGATTTCTTTAGTGCTTTGCACTATGTAAAACCGAGTGGCGGTCTTTGCTTGACTCAAAGAATAAACCAAATGGCTTTCCAAAATCTTAAGATCGCGATACGGGATTCCTGTTTCATTGTAACAATCATATCAAATCATCAATAAAGTTTGTAACTTTGTTTATCATGAGAGTCTTTATTTCTAATTTGGTAACTACACTTTAAAATCTTTACCAAAACTACTCAATTAGCAAAATACAAAAATAATAATACCTGCAACTTCTTTACAAGCCAAAAACGCAAGCTTTTGATACCCTACTTCACCTTCTTCATCATATGACATCATTATTTTCTTTCGTTTTTTACTTTCGGGAAAAAGTTCTTTTTCAATAACCAACCACACTCCATTATTAAACTGTAGGAAGCAATTTTCTTTCTTCGAGTCTATTAACAAGACTGCCACTTTGGTTACTTGCCATTCTTTTATAACATTTGAGATATTATCAGAAGCGTTTAGCAAAGTCTCGGATATGGTGCATGCATCCTTAATTGCTTTTTCTGTTAGTGAAAGCTGATTTTCAGGGTCGCTTAAAACGGTATCATCCGGTTGACATGTGTATTTCATGTGGTGGAAAATGCTTGGTTTGAACATTAGAGCCAGCTTACAGAACTGATCAAACTTTAAGAGTCGACTTTCTCGGTGGTGGTTTAGATGATGATAATAGTTGTAAAGTACTACAGCAGCATGAACCTGAAAGCCAATCAATAAGTAATATTTAGACCCGTATGAACATAATCCAGCTGATATATATTGAAAAATCATTATGAAGGAAAATATAGGCATATGATGAAACATATTGGAAGTACAAAGTGATAACATTGTTTATCATTATGATGAAAAACTCTTGATTTATATAGAATACCTTCATGTTTACCACTCGTATATTTATATTATTATAAACATAAATACATGATACAAAACTTTAAAATGAACTTTGCTTGACTTTCGATGTGTTTGACCCGTTTAAACCATTTGGCCTGTTGCCTTTTTAACAAAATCAAATCTTTTTGAGGTCTAGTAAATCGAAAAATTTAAAACCAATTGGATCAAAGCTGTCACCTTTATCCATATTATGAAACATTAAAATTTAAAACCACTAAAACTCATTCATGTGATAAAGAAACGGTCTTGATGAAACACGAATGAAATATTAAATGGTTCATAAAGATTCTTGAGAAACAAAATTTTACACGTGTAACTTCCAAAAAGAGGAAAACAATATTTTACCTGTTTAGCAACGGATTTCTGTTTAGCTTCAGACGGTGTTTCCTTTGCAAAGTCTGTATGCTTCAGAGGCAGCAATGGACCAACCAAGTATTCCATTAATGCTTCAACGGTCTCCTCGGTCGGACCGACCTCTTTGGACAAATCTATGTCCATTGCCCCTGCATTTCATCAGCATCAAATAAATACATTAGAAATATATATATATATATATATTAAAACAAAGATCATGTGCCAAACATGAAAAGATGAAAGACAAGAAAGTTTGGAACTTTAAAGATTTAAACAATGGTCTATCAAATATTATCCAGCTATCGGGCCAACTAGGACAACGGCTAAGTTTTAAAGTGTTCATTTACGCAGACTGACCTTGTTTATGATATTTAATGAAACTAATCGAGCCAAGATATGAAAAACAAGCATATGGGAAGATGTAAGACCTAAGATTATAACTGCCATACATACACACAAGAAGAACGATTAAATACGTTTACAACCCGTAAAAGTATGAAACCAAATTTCCCGAATCTTTGATCGCTTTGAACAATCTAAGTTCTTGAATCAAAGATAAAACCAAACACAAGGATCTAAATTTTTAAAGATTGTAACATTTAGTACCATCCTTAAAAATCCAAGTTCTAACCTATAAAAGATACATTCTATAACCTAAACCGGAACACAGAATTGAAAGACGACAAGAGTCTAAATTTATAAACACAAATTTCCACCATTAAAGCAATCATAGCAACTTAACTCAAAAATCCCTTTTGTTTTCATCTCACTTGTCACTTCCAAAATTTAATACTCAAAAAATCATTAAAAAAACAATTTGCACCCAAATTTCTTGACATGCAAATCTAAATGCATAAAGATATACATTCTATGCTGACAAAATTTATAAAACAGTAAAATAAAAATTATAGCCAACTAGTTGGGTATTCAAACAAACTCATAAACTTTTAACTAAACAAATTAAAAAAAAACAAATATTAATCCATTAATCAGTCTCAATTCCACAATTCAAACACAAACCCACAAAATTGCACCTCTTTATACACAAATCAACCTACATTATGCACCATCCTGACTTAAACAATTAATGAAAAACCCCAAAATTATAACAAAAAAAAATAAAGAAAAAGTTGTAATCTTGATTCAACAAAAACCCTAAAAGGCGTTAAGATTTAGAACCCACAAACATACCTTTACGACCCATGTGTTAGATCAAGGAAACAAGTACAGTGTTAGAAGTAGAACACAGAAACAAGATTTCAAAGGTGTTGTGTTGGTGAGGACTTGAGAATCAACTCAGTTTCTTAGGACAGTACTTTTGTCTTTAAATAATTATTATTATTTTAATTATTTTGGTGTGGGGGGTCTATGATGTATGATATAAATAATATCTTAAAATAAAAGGTGAATCCATCGGAATGGATTTTTGGGATTCTGGAAGGTTGTGTCATTATGTTACAATAATTTTTTTTCTATTTATGTTCTTTAAGGTATGGTAACTTGATTTAATTTATTGCTATTTTTTAAGGGGTTTTTTACAAACACCCCACTTTTTTCTAAAACACCAATCAATACGTCCCGTATAGCTCTATACGGGACGTATTAGTTAGTTTTTCTAGAAAAAACCATCAAATTTGTCTTATAATGTTTTTTCTCTTATTATCAGAAGGGGCGTATAGCCCTATACGCCGCCTCTGATATATTTTTTTTAATTTATTATTTTTTGTTATTATTATTATTTATTGTTGTTATTAACATAACCGGGGTTCTAAACATCCGTTTGGATCGATCCAGCGGCATTAAGTTCGTTTTTACTTATATTATCATATCTCAAAGTTTCAGGTTCTAGGGGAATCGATCCAGACGTATGTTTAGAACTCCGGTTATGTTAAATTAAACGTTTAAGCGAGCTGGTACTAACCAGAATCTGAACAGCGAGTCAGAAGTCAGGTTTTGGTCAGTAGCCTTAAAATTTTGTTACAAAAATAAAAGTCTTCTAGACCGAAAGTCGGTTTCGACCAGAAGCATGAGAAATTGACTAATCAAAGATGTTTGACTTTAACATGTAGTTCCCGAAAATGCGATTTTTAGCCTTTTTTAAGCAATTTTAAAGGTTTCTAAGGGACATTTGACATAATTGAAAGTTATAAAATTATAAAATAAGTTAAACCAAGTTAAATACCAATAAATACAAGTTTTAAATAGTTCGAAAGATCCGAATTACGATCCCGAATCGGTTTAATGAATACAAATACGAAAAATCCGAGATGTTACAGCACCCTCATCGGAATTATAACAGTAATAATAATAATAATAATAATAATAACAACAATAATAATGATAATAATAAATTAAAAAAATATATCAGAGGCGGCGTATAGGACTATATGCCCCTTCTGATAATAAGACAAAAAACATAATAAGACAAATTTGGTGGTTTTTTCTAGAAAAACCAACCAATACGCCCCGTATCGGGGCGTATTGGTGGGTGTTTTAGCAAAAAGTGGGGTGTCCCTAGCAGGACCCATTTTTTAAACCTGGTTAATTTTTTTTAAAAGGTGATTTTCGTGTGTTTAAGCTATCGTACTCTTTAAATTTGGAGAGTCTTGCTGTCCCACTCTGTTTAGACTATGTTGTCTTAACCGGACTCATGTTGGCTTCAGAGTTTGGCTTGGGCGTTCCCCCGGAAAACCAAACCGCTGCCCTTCTACTTGACAGTCGTTGTGCCACCACAAGAGCAGAACCTTCTGACGTAGCACACGGTGGGAAGAAAACCCAGGTGGGCTCAAAATTCGATCTGACAACCTTGCTCGCACAAGGCCTAGCTCAAATTCTTTATTGTCATAATCCACAAAAGTAACTCAAGTGGAAATCGAACTTGGATCTCTACTGAAAAACCCCCAAGCCTCCTACCACTGGTTAATTGTATATTTTTTAAAGCCGTTAAAAGATAATTAATTTATAAAATGGTGAAAATAAACATAGATAGTGTTTGGTATGAAGTAATGACAGGCGGAATAGAATGGATCATTCCAAAGAAATGAAATAAAGCATGTTTGGTTGCCATTAATCAATAGAATGAATCATTCCTAATGAAATTCTTTTCATATATAACATTTTTCAGTCATTAGTAAAAAGCGTTTTATCTTTCATTCCTTCAATGAATGGAATGAAAAATTATCAACAATTATTATTATTATTATTATTTTGTAGTATAATTAAATTATAATAATAATTATTATATTTTTATTATTGTATCGTATTATGTTTTTACCGTTCCATTAACCGACAAAAATATGTGTGTGTATAGTTTACTATTTAGTAAAAAAAAAATAATAATAAAGTGATTATTCATTTCATTCATTTGTTCATTCCATTTCTTTGTCCATTCGATTCACTCGTTCATTTCATAAACTCATACCAAACAAACCCTTAATTAGTAGATCTGATTCCTCAAGTAGAAATTAACTAGTTGGTTCATTTGTCGCTTTGCAACGGGGCTGGGTGTAAGCTTTTTGTTTACCTTTTTTTATGAAAGGTTAGCGACAAACTATTTGTTGGTTGCATATGAAGCGGTTTGTCTTTTTAATAAAAAAAAGTAAGTTTATTAAAGTTTATAGAATATACAGTAACTACTATAAAGTTCATGAACAACAACATGAATTTGTTTAAAACTAAATAGAGTTATGTGAACATTTATATTTATGAAAAATAAAGCTTGAAAATCGGCCAACTTAAGTGTCGAAGAGACCTATGGCTTCACACCCAGCTACTATTATACAACGTAAACCAGTTGAATTCTTTGTTTAAAAATTTACTTGCATGTGTATCTATACAAAAACAAAGTTACTTAAAGCATTTATATTTATTTATTTAAATAGTAAAGCATGTAAAAACAAAGTTAATTCACAAAAACCCACCAAGCCACTATTCCACCACACCAGTTCAATTCTTTGTTTTGAAACTTCTTGGGTATATATATATAAAAACAAAAGAGAGAATGGATAGTGGTGTACAAAAGATGAAGCAAGGTTTACAACCTATAAGGCTATAATGCATAAAGGTTCCCAAAATCTATATCTATATTTAGAGATTGTGTTATTATTTAAATAAATTGTATACAAAAAAATATTTAGAGATTGTGTTATTATTTAAATAAATTGATTTAGTATAATTCGTGTTCTACACGATTCTTAATGGTATATGGTATTATACATGAGTTATTCTTACAAAATTTTTCCATCTATCTCTCTCTCTCTCTTTCGTATTAAATATATATTTCTTTTTTTTATTCATGGTTTCATATTGTATTCTTTTTTACTATTTGATCTGTTATTTTCTCTTTTTAATAATTATTTTCTGGTTTAAAAAATTTAATACCAACATAAACAAATTATTTTGTTTTATATAAATACATTGTGTTAGTTATTAATATTAAGCTTTTATAAGTAACGAATTTTCACATTAATTTAGATAAAATAATTAATTTCAAATTTTGAAGAAAGAAATTTTCACTTAATGTTTGTTTTGCAATAAAGATTAACAAATTCTAAGGTCAATCGCTTTAGATGGTTTGTTGGTTTTTTCTTTTAGACAGCCTGTTTTAACACATGGTCAGTTATGTGTTCCATTATCTAGAGTTGAAACCAAAAACAAAGTGAAACTACTAATTTTAGTATGAAGGATAAAGTTAAAAATTAAATTACAAATATTGTATACAAAGAAATATTTAAAGATTTATGAATTTTCAACTTTTTATTTCCCTATTGTGTATTGTGTAATTTATTCTACAATATATTATATTTTTATATGTTGAACATATCTTTTATATTTCACATGATGTTATTATTTAAATAAATTTATATATTATAACACGTGTTTTACACGGGTACCTATCCTAGTTGTTAATATATAAATTAGGGGCGCCAGTAATAGCTCTACGACAGGATGAAAACCGTCAATGTCACGGCATTGCTAAAAAACTTTGTGTGATGAGGTAAAGTGTGTACTCACTTACTTTAACTAAAATAATGGTTAATTTAAATAATTAAATATACTACGAAAAAAAATAATAATGTGTTCGATACTCAATGGCTACAAACTTAAATAAGGTTTACTTTCTGAAAAGTTTTCGTCCAAGGCCGTTATTTTCCCCAAGGGAGCACTCAAAAAGTCACCAAAACGCCCTCCCGTAGGCCGTAACGGTGTTGGGGTGTTTTTGGCTGATGTGTGGAGACGTTAGACCACTGTGCATGCTCTTACGGCATATAGTATAGAGCTTAACGTCTATGGTGTTAAAGATGAGTTGGAAAAGGTTAACAAGTGGCATACCACTACCATCATGGGTTAAGGGGCGCTAAATGCAAAATGTGTTAAAATGCTAACGAACTTTAAAATCCTTTACACACACAATAATTTAAGAATCAGTTTTACATTAAATAATTAGTACAAACGACTTAGATGTAAAACAAGTTTGTAATTACAATAGGTAACGTGCACATTAACTATGTCTAAGTATTTCTTCAACTTCGAACTATTCTTTGGATTTTGGATTAGTTATAAGTATTTATTAAACCTATCTAAGGCGAATGATATGCTCAAAAACTTCTATATGTCGATTACAAGAAGAAAATATAACATGGGATGGTACGTTGATCATATAAAAGAGATAAGTGTTTTAAGAATTGTACAACTCGGTCACATTATTATCGTGTGTATTTCACATCAACTGCTTTGTTGACCGATGTTTCAAAGTTTGTTGGTAAATTTCAACGAGTGTTGATGCATCATGTATCAAGACTTGATAGTGAGTTGGTATGAGAGGTTGAAGGTTGGAGCAACATATTAAGTTGTTATGAGAGTTAGCAAACATTTATTAGTGATCATTTATAGTTAATTTTGTGAGTGTAATGAATAGAAAGATATATAAATATCTTGTGAGGCTATGAAATATATAATTAAATTTGAATCGTTATAAAACTTGTTGGATCAAATAAGCAACTATTATTGGCTTTTTGGCTTTATTAAGATTATAGTTACGAGAATCGCTCAACTATAAAAGGAGGTATTCACCCTACCCTAATCAGTAATCAATCCTATATGTCGTTGCATAAAAATATGAGCATGCTATACAAATGATAATACACATATCCATATGTTTATATCATACATCAATTCATCAACATAGATCGATGTGCATATGATCAATAGAGCAAAAATGATTAACATGAACGGGTCATTTAAGGTGTACATCAAACCTACCAGCAACATGAGTATCACATTTAGCAGAGTTGGTTAATGAATGTATCACATCTAGACAAGTTAGTTCAAACTTCAAATTCTAAAAATCAACGGCGTGCTAAACATCTTTGTATAGTATCGTGAAATTAAATGTACCCAAACGGCCCAACCTACACCATAAAGTCTATCTTGCACGTCTCATATTCACTATAGTTTGGTCTGTCGCCACCCTTTATTCACTTGTACACACCTGTATAATCGGATGTACGTCATATGAAGTTGCATTTAACCAAATCCTGTTAAACTAAACACTATTATAAGCCCGTAAACTACAATTTCACTAACTTATATATATTATATAACAAAGAAACTTTTATAATTATAAACCATGTGCACTGCCACTCAAAACAAGAGAATAAGTATAAATACACCATGCATCAAGCCATCAACCATAAAAATCTTATATATCATAAACTTAAACCAGTACCTCAAAACATAAAGGGAAACACATGATAACAATCCACATAACAAGTACTCGAGTCGATTCACGTTTAAATCTTCTACACGTTACGCATGTGTTCAAACTTATTATCAGCAAACACAATAAACTTAAATGTCATACATGCCCATCATATTATTAGCCAAAAGCATGCAAAAGTTGAACCTTCTTAACCACCGCAAGAAACCTTTAGACAGCCATGAAAATATGCTCAAGGAATGCTTCCTTCACCTTCCTTTATATGAACCGTTTGTAACGGAGCTAGCTCTAGACCCGATCCAGCTTGACTCGTCGGCTCCATAGACACACGATCAACACCTCTTATCTTCACATAACTTTTCTCCAACATTAGCTCCTAAATAAAAAATCAAACATTAAACCAGTTTCATGATTATGTTTATAAAAAAGATAAAAAGTATGTTCATATATGTACCTCAACACGAGCAGCATCGTGCTTGAGAACTCGCGCCAGGTGCAGGTGTACCTCATTCGCCTGCACCGGCATGCAGGGGATTAGTGATTGCTATTCAGAATCTTCATTCACCTCATCATCAGACATGCAATCATCAGACACCTCAATATCAGACACACCATCATCAGACACCTCATCATCAGGCGCCTCATCATCGGACGCCTCATCAAACAAACGAATATCCAACTGATAACGAAGAATCCCACCGATTCCACCAAAACCTTTGCAAAACATATTTCCCTCTTGTGATTTATCAGTAGCAAGCTCAAGCGTGCAACCGAACCTTTTATAATTATTCACAAACCATTCAAGCAAGGACATTTTTTCCTCAACTTCTAAACCCCTAAAGTTTTCTTGATCAGCCTCTTGATCCTTGTTTAAATGCTTAATAACCACTTCACCTGTTGTGATATTCTTTAAAGTGTATCTAAGAATATCAAGATTTTCCCAAACTATTAGTTTATCAACAGCACCTAATTCTAGAGCCTTTAATGTGTCATTTCCATTAACAACTTTATGAGTATCTTGATTTAGTAGTTCAAAGTACTTTCTTAGCAAGTGTGTCACTTGCATGAACTTAACATTTGAAAGAATTTCAGCTGACGAATTAATCGCTTGATTAAAACCGTCTTCTCCCCCATAGGAAACATCAACAATACTCAAGATTTTCGCCTGGAGACGCTGGTCAAACATCTTAGAGTGACTAAGTTCGGTCTTGAAGTCAGCAGACCCTGCAAGTAGAGTATTAATAAGAATAGGCCTGCAAACGAACTGAACGAGCACGGCCAAGTATGTTTGTGTTCGTTCGTTTAGATTTCACCAAACACACGAACAATTAAACGAACGAAGTTTTCTTGTTCGTGATGTTTATGAATGTAAACGAACAAACATAACTGATCATAGACAAATTAAATGGGCTTAAAAAGTTACTAAAACTAGACTATATTGTAATGGCCTTAAAACCTTTAATGAATGTATATTCACGAACGTAAACGACCAAACTTAAACAAACATGAACAAACGAGATATGTGTTCATGTTTATTCGTTTAACTAAATAAACAAAAAGTTTTGTTCAAGTTCGTTCGTTTATTAAATAAACGAACATAAACCAGGCTTTGTTCAACTGTACCAGCAAGTATGAGTCCTGAAACATTGGGCTGGCTGGTTGAAGGATTGATATAAAACTGTGTTGCCAGCTCAGCAACCTTTCTCACATAATTATGCCGCTTTTCCATTCTCAAACGACCGAATCTTAAAGCCGACTGACCTCCTCTTCCGTGTTTCTTCGGAAGATCAACATCGAATTTATGAACAATTTCTCGAGTATTGCCACAAATTGTCCCAAACAGTGTCCCATTTCCATCCATAATAATAAAACCAAACTTATCATCACATTCCAACAATGCATTCAAAGCCTCTGTGTGAAACTTATTATCACAAAGATATAACGAAACATTAATAGCCCGAAAAGGCTCAAAATCAACGGTGATCTTTTTCTCCTTGCCATCTTCTGTTACAACGGTCCCAGTGTAAAGCACAAGCCCGTTTGCAGGAACTTTGTTGTAAAGTTTGAGTCTTTGTTTGGCTGATGTGATTGCACCCAAAACAGATTGACGGTTCACTCGGCTCTTTATGTTTGAAGCGGTTCCATATTCGTCGTTGAGCATTTTTGTAACCCGGGATATTTGATCACCGGGTGGCATGATGAGAGATATCATGCTGGTACCGTTGCCACGAGCAGATTCTAACGACTTAATAAGATTCTTGATTTTCCATGTTTTAATGTTTTCATCAGTATCTTGAGGCTCCACCATTGTGAAGTATCTGAAAGTGTTAGCAGAAGTTATGTCAATTTATTTATCAACAAGCAAAGCCTCCAAAAAAATTATAAAAACATGGATATACAACAAACAGGTCATATTCCTGTTCGTTCATTTAACTTTAGCCGGACATGAACATCAGCATATAATCACACAAATTATTTTGTTCATGTTTGTTCATTAAAAACCTACATGAGCAGTTCACAAACGTAAACAAACAAACTTAAACGAACATAATTGATGATCACAAATACAAACTCTAGTGGATGGTTTTTCCAACAATAATAACCAAGTGCGTGTGTGTGTGTATAAGCATTTATTAAATTTAAACAAACTCACATAAATAAACAACGATAAGCGGACGTACACGAATCATGTTCATTAGTTTAACCGGAAGAACAAAAAAAATACTGTTTTCATGTTACTTCGTGTATTAAATAAGCAAACATACAACTTCCAGCCAAATTGTTCACGAATAGTTAATGAATGTTTAATTAAAGCGGAAACTAATCCAAACACGAAACCCTTAAAAAGAAAATTTTAAATCAACGTACAATTAATTCTGAAAGTAGTGGGGCAAACAATCTCCAAAAAACGCAAGTTTAGAAAAAAAAAACCTGAAATAATTTTACACCAAAATTGAAAACCTAAAGACCATACCAATAATATTAACCAGGTAATTATATACTAATATTATTTATATTAAAATTTAAAGGAACAAACATAAATAAGCTGATAGTATAACTAGAAAAAACTAAAAAAAATTGTTCATGCTCATTCGTTTATCAAATAACACCAAGATTGAAAACCTAAAGGCTAAAGCGCATACAAATCATCATGTTTTCGCCACCGTCATTGATTATATTTATCAAAATAAAACATGCATGCAGAAAAACCTAGTGATCGAGTAATTAAAGGAACAACAACGATATAATATTAATATTGCAAGTTGCATATGCATATGATCGACGGAAACAAAGTATTAACAATAATTATGAGTTACCGGAAAGAGAGGAAGTTTACGACCGAAGATATTAGGGTTTTTGATAGATCGATGATATAAGGAGGAGAAAGAAAGAAACAGGTATATATATATATAATATTATTATAATAACTTGGGGATCAAGTATGCAATCCCGATCATCATGGCTAGTTTTTAATAAACAGAATCATGTATTAAATTAAACTTATAATATTATGTATGCTAATAAAAACAAAAGTAAAAGCATGCCTATGCCTGGTAGATATTGCTCTAGATTTATTTGATACATATTATATGATATCTTCTAGAAAAATATAGATATAATGTTTAATTTAAAAAAAAAAGAATATATATCCCATATACACTATTCCGTATATATTGGAGAGTTAGGTTACGTATTTTTCTATTAAAAAAAAGAAAAAAAAACCTTTACGTACAAAAATATATACACATGCTGCGTACACACAGAGTACACATCGAGCTTACATATATTGTTGTCAGATGCTTGCATTGCACCTAAAAGACCATGCATGAGTTGCCTCTAGTCTTTTTGGAATAACCGCTATTAAAATGGTTAGATGCATCGTTATAATGGTTTAGAGGCACCATTGATACAAGGAGGAGTGCTTGTGTGGTATATATAAACTAAAAAGCCATTTTGAACCTAGTTAGACGCACTATAGTAATTGTAAGCACATGATTGAGAGTTAAGACACTATTGTAGCATGTTTGGACGCGTCGGCTTAATTAACCGTGTATGTGTCATGTTTTTTAAAATATACAACAATAATACAATCAAATTATTATATGGTATAAAAACGAGAAGGTGTAAGAGTAAATGCCATAAATACAATGTTGGTAAATTCAATGAAATGCCTTGGTGTGCAAGGCAAGTTAACCTGGCATGCAAGACACGAGTTAGAAGAAGATAGTGATTCTAATACTTTTTTTATACGTCTCAATTTAGGATGTTAGGTTTATTTAATTATTTTAATTACTTTATATATTGTTTAGGCATCCAAATGAGATACGAACGTGTTTAGGTTTGGTTCATATAACCGTGTAGGGTTTTATTATTGTGTAAAGTTTTGAGAGAATTTCTTAACAGCAGCATTTGGTATTTGCCAACCATTCATGTTACCAATTCTGTTCTTGATACAAAAATCATGTAACTATAACATCGATCCATGAATATGAATGCAGACTACATCGATTAAAGAAACTTAAACACACAAATGTACATCTGGTCCACGATTCGGTTCAACCAGTTTTAACACAAATTTTGGCCACACCATAAACTACAGTTAGCAAAAGCAAGGTTGGGTAGGTGTCAAACTGGCCCGTTTTAACAATTCGACAAATTGGCTTTTACAGTCCGAACCGATATATAAACCGATTAATCTAAATAAAAATACGCGAAAAAAAGGTGAATACCAGTGTTATTAGATGATAGCAAACTACAAGCAATCAGAAATATTTGGAGATATGTGACAACTTTAGAAGCTAAGGAAAAAAAAAAGTCAAATATACACTGTAACAAAAACCTACAATGAATTTACATATTCATCACCCCTAAAAACACGAAACAATGGAAGACGGAATCACAACCAAATCGATCTCTTGTTATAGAAAACCTTTTCTTCAAATCAACACGACACTGAAGAATATCAAGAACCGGTAAAAAAAATACCCATTTACATATATGACATGTCACTGTGCCAGGTCATCACTTGCAACGCCTACGCTTGATTTATCAACCACCCGAACATTATAACGTTGATAAACTCGTGCACGATTCTCAGCCCACCACTGCTCTGCTTGTTTCTCACTGAACCGCTTCCGGCTTCATTCAACAAGTTAAAAATGTAGAAATTATACACTGGTGGCAGAAAAGACAGTTATGCCCCTAGAGTAATAAGAGAAGCTGAAAAAGCATACCTGAAGCGGACCCGCTTAAGATCTATAATACCACCAGGCAAAGATGTGAGTGTAATATAAACGCCAGGTTCATCTTGTTCAACCCATTCCTCTTCACCATCTTTGCTTTTAGTACCATTTGATTGAACCGCTTTGTTCGGGCCTGAACTGCGGTTAATCATGGAGCTTGATCCGTTTAATGTTAATGGGGTGTTTGAGCCACTTGAATCAGGTTCTTTAAACGATGGTGTTTGACCATTAGGCTGGTCAACTAAAGCGTTTAATAACACATCACTTGAAGAAAGATTGGAACCCAAAGATGTAAAGGAAGGAGATTTAAGGTCCCGTGGGGCTCCCACTGGCAGCCTTTCGGCCATGTCTTTCAGCTTTTATATAAAAAAACACCATCAGTCAAAAGGTCAAACATCATCAGTCAAAAAGTCAAAAAGTTAACAAGATTAATCTTACTTGTGCAGTAAGGGTTTTGATTACTTCTTTTGCAGCCTTGCATTTTGAGGCTTCTTCACTTGCAATTGCCATCGCCTCCTTTAACTGTTTAGAAGTTCTTTCCAACTCGAGTTCTTGAAGTTTGACTTTACGAGTCAGATTTTCAACCTGAAGAACAAAATGAATAAAATAGGTGAATATATTAAATCTATTTGCATTGATAAAAATATTGATAAGTAACATACCTGTGTTCTTAGTGTAGTAGCTTCTTGACTGAGGTTATCATTTGTCCTTTTAGCGTCATCCACAACAATCTTAGGTGAAGATAGTCCTGCCAAAGTTGGTGTTGGTGTGGTGGACCGAGGTGGCGGGCTGGGCCGCCTAGATACAGGTGATGTGGCACGAGAAACGATTCTTGAGCCCGGGACTGAAGCCGAGAAAAACTTTTTAGAAGAACCGAAAACCGGATTAAAAGATTTGGAAATACTTAAACCTCCCCATTGGGAACTTCCGGAAGGAATAGGCGACACACGGCTGCTGTTAAACTCTAGCTTCTTGTTTCTTCTAGAAGAATAGTTTTCTATTGGTCTCAACGATTCCATTGAAGCTAATCTATCGAGACGAGGACGTGATCGTGATTCCAAATTATCAGTTTTTTCATTTTGTTCGTTTAAACCTTGAGTAATACTTCCACTTCCTCTTCGACTCACGGATGAGTGTGAGGATCCATCATTTTCACTAGCTTTTTTCAGTTTATTAAAACAATTATCACAAACTCGATATGGCTTGTTTGGATTTGGTGCCATAGATGCTCTGAGTGACTTCTTGCTACTGCATGAATGACAGAAAACAAGACCACAATTGTAACAATTGTGTCGTTTTCTTTTGAAATTAAATGGTAACCGACACCCCGAACACATAGACTGATCGATTCCCGAAACCCATTTATGAAGACATATAGCTGCAGTAAAATTAGTACCACAAGCAATACCTTTAACTTGTTTATCTTTTAATGCTTCTACTAAAGTCGGATAACTTTTGTCATCTATATCTCCATGGCCTAATCGACCATTAGCTCCTTTTCCCCATGTATAAACTTCTGTTTTTGAAGTTAAAACCGCAACATGGTGGGCCCCACAAGCTATTTCCTCTACAAAATTCTTTGAAAGTCTACCCTCAACACAATACGGGACCTTCCCGTCCGCTTTCGGATTTCCAAGTTGACCATAAACCGGACTCCCCATAGTATACACGTGACCTTTAGTGTCAAGTGCAATAGTCATGCTATGTCCACATGCCACCTGGCAAAAATTTGGGTCCACAAGTGCAGCAACATAAGCAGGTACTAACTTCGTTTCTTTATCACCATGCCCTAACCGACATTTATCACCATCACCCCAAGTAAATAGTTTACCCGACGAGCAATTACTAGAACTCGAATTACCGACCATAACTTCAACAACCGCAGCAGTATGCCACACGCCACACGCAGCTCTAACCGTTCTAAGTCCCTTTAACGACTCGACTTCTCTCGGTATCGAAATGCTTTTCCGATCACCGTGTCCTAAAACACCAAATGTCCCGTCACCAAAAGTAAAAAGCTGACCAGATGATGTCACAACAGCTGTATGCCATGGCCCACATGATATAAAGGAAACATGAATACCTTCTAACGGGCCATTTACTCGTTTTGGAACCCAATGGCTAACTTCATTCCCGTGTCCCAAAATACCGAAATGCCCTTCGCCCCACGTGTAGAGATCGCCAGATAAGGTAACCGCACACGTGTGATACTCACCACATGCTATAAGCTCAATGTTTGTACTGCTAAGGGAATCGATTAACTTCGGATGTAAAACATCTGAATCTATACCATGCCCTAGCCTACCACCTAACTCTTCACCCCAAGAAAACATTTCTCCTTGTTTTGTAACTAATGCTGCATGCCTTCCACCGCAAGCAACGTTTTGAACATCAAGGACTACTGCAGATTCTAAGGCTTTAGGTAGCAAAGAATCAATTTTGGTACCTGAACAATTGTTGGCTTTGTGGGGTCCACCACCTATAGCGCCATCACCGGTGCACTCACCCCAAATGAAAACATCACCTAATGCATCTCCATCATCATGACCAGATCCTTGACTTGATGAGCTGACAGCACTTGATAAGCTGACTCTGAAGGCGTCTACTCCCATTCCCCTTATGTGGTTGTGCATGCTGTCTGACCCACCCGATGACAGTGAATAGGTTGACCCGTTTGTGGGAATGGGTGGAAAGAAACCCTTGGGAGGTAGCTTGTATAACATCTCATCTGAAAATGCTTTGTCTAGACCGTTTTTTGGAGGGCTTCCGAATGGACTATTTAGGCTCAGCTGATCCATAGCGTCCTGAAAATGTAGCATAGCATGCCATTTAAACATTGTAAAATGAGTAAATTTGGGTTACCTTTTACCTATATATATCTTTTAAAGGAAACAATACCTAAAAGGAAGCAGGTAGAAAATCTTTTAAAGTGCGTATTTTTAATGGATCAAACTTTTTAAATGCTTTTGTTGAAAAGACCTACATCATTACAGATAACTAAACTTCACGCTACATATAAAAAGCATAAAAACTTTGGACAATAGGCATGTCAAATCAACTGACCTGACCTATTTCAACAATTATAAAAAAAAACTACCAGTTTTGATCAGTTACCCATTCACTGATCAATTCGGGTTATGTTTTACCTCATAACGGATTAAAAAGGTAAAATAAAAAAAAAACTTAAAACAAAACGGCTAGAAAGTTACCTACAGTGTAGTTATGATGCATCAAACCTCCTAAATAGTATTGTTAAACAATCATAGTAAAATACTATATGTTTTTTAATCATGTCTAACAACTATTTATAACTAAAATAAAGCCAAAAAAACTTGTACAAGTGTTCCAGGTCACCGACCCGACCTGTTTAGACAAGTATAAAATTTTTTACCAGTTTTTACAAATCAGCCATATAAGAAGTTGTACCTTCTGTGAGCTATTACCACTACCAAACGGAGAATGTAAAGGGGAGCTTCTTTGTGTGTATGTTCTGGGACTAGCTTCAGATGGGATTTCATCACTTCTTGATTCACTTCTCCAATTTCTCTGATGACCACGTGATATTAATGCCTTAAGGCCACTAAACCATACCTCAGCTTCATCTTTATCCTTACAGATCTAAGTAACCAAAATGAATTGCATGAATATAAATGGGAATCCTCAAAACTTATTGCTAAATTGGTCAATTAAAGGCTGGAATTAGTACAAAATGTATAAGAAATCAATGGCATTAAGAATTGGCAGCCGTACCAAATCCAGAGACCTATCATTGTATATCAGCGAAAACGATTGATACTCCTTCTCGGGCCGTGGGTACCTTTGAAAGATTGGCTACATAAGAAAATGATATCATGGTAAATATTCATGTCAATTAGAAAAATATCTATTATATACAAGTATACTCAATTTAATAAAGCAATCCCACCATAAAACACCAAAATTTCAAATTATTATGACTAACCTTTTAATATAAATGCGCAAAGCAAATAACTTACAGTTCGTTGCCCTGATACAATTCTCGTGACATGACTTAGTCTTAGCTGTTTTTCCTCTTTCCCAGAAAACCATATGAGAATAGACTCATCCTGAAATAGCAAACAAAATAACTGGAAATATTAGAAGATATACACAAATTAACATAAACCGAACAAAAGTTGTGACAATAACAAAACATATTAAAGGATTATATAATATAACTTTACATAAAAAAAAATAAAAGTCAAACTTACATTAGCCAACCTGAAGGGACAAAACTTAGGTTTCCCCCTTCTTCCATACTTGAGAAGATAAGCCCCCTTTTTAAGAGCAGTAATGGCCTGCGGTAAATATAACCAAAGGCACTTAAGTTAAACAGAATTCACCATTTTTTCTGTTAAAAAAAGAGAGATGATAAAACATGCATAAAAAATAACCTAAACAGAAGTACTGTTACTTGTTAGGGATGTGATATCAGTTGCTATGAAAACTTGCAGAACACAAAAGGTTTATCAATCATTACCAGATGTTAATATTTTACAGCACAAGTACAACATTATACATATTAGTATTCTTCTGGTAACTAAATATTTCTGGGATATATTAGGTCACAGAAAAAAGTAGCAATCACAAAGATCTTATTCTAGATACCAATAAGTGGAAAATACTATTTTTCCAGTTTCATAACTGTTTATGCAATGAGAAACAGGGGATGATACATCACATGACTTGCATAGAAAATCTTCGTACACTTATGGATATATTCATAGACATAATGATACATTAGTACATTACTGTACTTGACTTTAGTCATTCACACATCACATATGTATCTTTTGCTTATATAGATTGTTTATGCAGTCCGTGTTTGGAAGAAATTTGGGAGCAGGGACAAGGATGAAATTGGTAATTAGAGTTTATCTTTTAAAATGTGATAAGGAAATTATATGTTCACAAACTATCATATGTCTGCAAATGCTGAATGTAGGGAAAGATAGTCAACTGATCACCCAACTGGCCAATTAATAGCAACAAACTAAAAAAAACGTACATCATAAAGAACCGGTGCATTGTAGCAAACACTTAAGCATGGTCACATAATGCATTTTGTCAGTAAGCATAGGAAAATGAAAGAAACATAAAATCCCTTATCAAGTGCATCACATTCACCTTCTTTGCATTCTCCATGCATTTCAAAACATACTTAGATCCTTCTACAACGAATAACATTTGTTTAAGTTGCATATAAAAACACAGAAAATGATCATAACCAGACCTCAAAACATAACTAAATCATTATTACAGGTAACTAATTAATTACTAAGGTGGTGTTTGTTTTTTGCCAGAAGATCTTCCTGGCCTCTTATGTCTGCACCGCGCAGATCACGCGCAGACCTTTAGGTTTGAAGACTGTTTGTTTTTCTGAAGACATTTCATTAAAAAACGTCTTCGCGCCCTCTTATCACTGAAGACATGGACCAACCTCTTTTCACGTCTTCTGCATCTTATTCCAAACCCTAGCCTCCTATCATTCTACCTTCTCATTCCCTTCATCTCCTCCCTTACCATCTCCCCTTCTCCTCCCCGACCTCCACCACCGCGAACTCCACCATTGTCGCTGCTTCACTGTCGCGCCGCACCGCACCGCACCGCCGCTGCTCCACTTCCGCACCGCCGCTCCTCCACCACCGCGAACTCCACCACCGGAATCTTTGTCAAGGTAAGCTTGTATTAGATTTGTATATTGAAACAATTATTGTGTTTTGGTTTGATTTCTTGTATTGGATTTGTTATATGTATTTTGAATATTTATTATGTTTTGGTTTGATTTCTTGTATTAGATTTGTTATATGTATTTTGAATATGTATTATGTTTTGGTTTGATTCTTGTATTAGATTTATACATTGAAACAATTATTGTTTTCTATCTTAGGATCAACCCGATGTGTCATTCAGAAATACTCATGTGCACGTTGTTGATGAAGATGAGTTGAAGCGCATGGCACTGCATCAGATCGTGAATATATGACGCAGTTACAAGATGAAATTGCGGAGCAGTTAATGCAAAGTACCGAATAGATTATTTGAAAAAAAATGTTCTTGTTGTTTTATGATATTATTGCACTGTTGTTTGACTATTATTTAAATTTCAATGTTGAATAACTTTTATTTAAATTTCATCTTATTTAAAGATTTCTGTTTTATTTTAGTAGTCTGCAAACATTAAAAAACAAACAGTCTTTTTCTTGCAAACTGCAGAGGTTTGGTCCACCTCTTCTGCTACAGATGACAGCAGATGTGGTCCGCAGACTGCAGACATTTTAACTCTGAAAAAACAAACAGCACCTAACAGTCTATTTAACATAAGAAAATCACATAATATACACAACAGGCAGCAATCAACTTATTCAATCAGTTAACAATCATAAGTTAGTTCATAACCCTAACATAACATCCAAACCTCAAACAATGTTAAAAAAAAATAAAAAATAAAAATCTACCTGCTCAATGTCCCGTTCAACTTGTCCACCAGTCCTACTAACATCCGAACTCATCGTCTATTCGCAACAACAACAATCTCAAGCATCATCCTCCTTCTCAACTGCACAAATTAACCTAACCTTGTTCATCAACTTACTCGGAACCGTTAACCTAATTAAACAGCGCACCAGCACGAACAATTCAGAGTCAATCAATTGCCCTAACTATCCGACTCGAATGGGAACAAATTCGAGGTAAATTGAGAGTGAATCTGTAAAGAAATTGCACCTCGTTCATCAAATTACTCGCAATCCGCGTAGCTCATTAACCTAATTAGCACGAGAGTCAATGATTTGCCCTAACTAAGTATCCGACTCTTAACGATAACAAATTGGAGCTAAATTGAGACTGAATCTACAAAGAAATTAGCGTAACCTCGTTGCTTTAAACACCTAATTAGCACGAGCAGCTGGATTGGCAACAAATTCGAGAGTGAATCTGTAGGCAAATGAGCGTGAAATAGAGTGATTGTAGGTGTGGTTAGATCAAAACCTAGGTAATTGATGTTTGATTGATCTGGTAATTTGGAGGAGCTCAGGAGGAGAGAGAAAGTGGTGGTGGACTGAAAGTAATAATAATAATAATAATAATAATAATAATAATAATAATAATAATAATAGTTGTAGTCATCGAAAGGGGAGTCGAGTCGAGTCCAGTCGTGTTAACTAATAATAATAATAAAAAGTAATAATCAAGTTTAATCCATGCCATCTGTAAACTCTAATTATTATTATTATTATTACTACTATTACTGCTACTGTTATACCAGGTAATAAAGAGATAATCGGTGAAAATTTCTAAAATATCCTAAGTGAGAAGAAAATAGACAGCTCTAAAAATGACTCATCATTTGCCAATTTTTAAAGAAGGCACGTCCCAATCTCATTTTCATGATGAGATTCAACGTTATCAAAAACCTGACATGTTGAATCTCATTCTTGGAATCTTTCTCCTCACTTGGGTTATTTTAAGAATTTTTCTTTAAATATATGTATAGAGTTCTATAAATGTCCCCTCTAAATATGTTGTCAACGTCGTATTTGTAGAATCAATAAGCAAGCGCCACGTGTTTTCAATATCTCAAAGAACGACCTATTTGTTCAACAATACTCGTCGGGACAACTTGTTCACAAACTATTCAGACAGGTTGTTCGTTCAACAAACTCGTATTGATGACTTTTTGTTAAACAAACTCGTCTGGGACAGCCTGTTTGGAGTCGGCTGACGCTATTTGATTGGAAAACAAATACATTGGGTGATTAGAAAAGGGGGCGGCAACAACGTGTTTGGAGGGACATTTTGAGAATTTTCCTTTTGAATAAATGAGTTATGTTTGAATCGATTTATTTGTTAATTTTATACTTATTTGCTCTAGACTTGTTTTATTTAGTAACATAAAGGTTTTATTATATTAATGACAAAATTAAAATAAGAAATTAAGGTTTTAAAATATAAATATAGTTATTTTATATACATTATATATTTTTTTGTTGTAAATTTAAAGTCTTTATATTTACACTAGTGGATATTTGCTCATGTCAACCCATAAAAACTCATGTCATATTTAAGTTCTTGTATTCAAGTTATAAGTTATACTCGTCAACCTACAATAACGACACATTAAACCGTAAGCATCCCAAAATTATTCATATAGACTAATAAATTAATTTCCTAATTTACCTTTTTCTTGAGTTGTATGAATTCTTTTAACATAAACTTTAAGAGTTTGGATTTTATTAAATTACAAAATATATACTTTAGGTAAAGTTTGTGGTCTCAAAAAAGTAAAAAGGAGGTCATGCATTATATAATCTGATAAATCGTGAAAAATTATTAATAAGAATATTTTTAAAAAGATTTTCATGGGCCATAAAATATATTTAATTTAATAGTTACTTAAAGTTGCCTAGCTTTTTTTATTTTAACAATTTTCTTATACATTTTAAGTTTTAACTCCCTTCATTTAGCTTTCATTTAGCTTTGATGTTAGTATCTTTTTGTACAAATTTATAAAGTGGTATATTAGGTAGCCAGTCAAAAATATTTATTATAATTGATGTATTACACAATCATGTTTTTGTAAATTATTATTTTTTAAAATAGCTAATACATCTTTACCTTTGGTAAATTTTTTCTTTTTATGACTCGAACCATTAACCACCCAAGAAAGAAAATCATTTAGGAAAACCTCACTGACCAATGACCACCCGCCAAAGTAGTGATGACATGTACGAGTAATAATAAAAAATAAAAAGTGAATAAAATAAAATAAAAATATGTACAAGTAATAATATTAATATAGTACAATAACTTCTTAAAATATTCATATATAAATGGTGATAACATGCCTTCACAAATAAAACACCCTATGAAAATAAAATACAAACAAACATAACAAGTTGAAAGAAATGACGTTACACAAACGATTTGAGCTCTTCAATTTCGTGGAGGCACACCATGACTTTTGTCTTTTGCAAAGGGAACAGTTAACGGTATCGTGTAGCTACACATTGTATTACATAATTTTATAATATACTTTAGGAAAAATGTTTTTGCTTTTAAGTAAACTAAGTTTTATGTGTAACATACTCAAGCTTTACTCGATTTGTTCATTTGCATGACACATATTTATTCACTGCTCCCACGCTCATTCTTGAGTGTCGTATGTTTAACGACATACTCGGTTGATGGCAGTGGTACACGCTCATTCACTACTAGTATTACTACAAATCTTATATGTTACATGAAATATCAAAAAATGACTTTTTGCTGACTAAATAGGTATTGAACTCACGTACGTTACAGTACGCTGTGAAAAGAGTTTTTGTAAACCTATTGAATCAAACATGTTGATATGCCAACCTGTTTAATTAACGAGTCAACCTCTAACCCGTTTATAACCAGCTTAACCATCTTTTACCACACACCATCCTGATTAACACGTTTACAACTTGATTGCTGCCTACCAATCTATTTGACATGTTTAGATAAAATGACTTAATCGAGTCATTTTCAAGACTTCCAATTACATGATTTTAAATGCCCGTGATTTAGGGTTGATGTTTTGGACAAGAATAGAAAATTAAAGGTTTTGGGTCAAACAATTCAACATTTCAACCCGTCTAGTCGCCAGCTCAAAACTCATCGATGGGCTCAACCCAACACGATTGGCACGCCTGACCACCACCATCTCCATTGTCGCCACCATTAACCCTGCAATTACATCCGCAACGGGTTGTGTTTGGGGTGAACAATTCAACATTTCAACCCACCAACTCAAACTCATCAACAAACTCAACCCAACACGATTGACACGCCTGACCACCACCATCTCCATTGTCGCCACCATTGCCCCCGCCACCACTGTCGCCAACACCTTTGCCGGTCATCGCCACTATTGCCATAAAAAACAAATTGGGTGAACGTGTTTAATACTTTTTTCACCCAAATCAACCTAGTTAAACCCGAGTCCATTGTACCCAGTAACCCGGTTGACCAACTAAGTTAGACCCCTAACTAAACCTTTTCAATATACATTTCATGATATCATTCCTAAACCAAGTACTTGTCTACTAGAACTATAAAACCAGAACTGAAGGGAATGAATAATAGCATGCTAAAAACCATGATTCCCAAGAAAATAACATCCAAAATTTATGGTTCTAAATTAAAACAAATCTATAGATAGATAGATATACTTGGGCTCCAAAATGCATCAAACACCAATGAAAAACATAATTTTAAACAGTTACTGTGTATCTACGTACGTATATTTAAAATATAGCTATTGCCAGGACATGTCTCAGTTCACTGTAGGGCGAGTTGAACGGGAACGGACAGGTGTCTTTGAAGGGCTCACCCTGCATCAAGATAAAGTATCAAATAAGGAAATTCAGAAGGGCAGGTTGTCGTAAGCACTTGAATATATTAGGTGGCGTTGAACGTGTTTGACCCGTCACGCCCATTTGTCATGTTTCGATTTTAGCGAATTTTCAACACGTTACCCATTTTAGCGGTTATCATTAAATTCAACCTGAATTGACTGGTTTCCGTATAAATGGGTTATAACGGTCACCTGTAAGTGTTTGAAATGGGATAAAATAAAATTACCTTATTGGCAATGAGCCCAATACCGCACCACTACAGTTCAGAGCTGCAATCGCACTCTCAGCCTGAAATATACAAAACATTATCAGCAAAAACTTTACATAAATGGATTATAACTGTCACGTGTAAGTCTTTTAGCTAACGAAAGTAAGAGACATCAAGTTTAACTGGATGTAAGAAATTGAAATAGTACTATTTTGGAATATGAAAAAGTGCAAAACGATCTCTCTCTCTCTCTCTTGTGGAGAGAGAGAGAGAGAGAGAGAGAGAGATGAAGTCAATAAAACCGTTTAATGATAATAACCATAATTGGAAAATAGTGAAGATATGATTACCATAAGGCAAAAATTTGGGCGACAAGGGGAACGTAACTTCTCAATCTAAAATACACTTTAAAACACTAGTTTTAATATTTTTTTTAGTAACTTAATATGTACATACACTAGAACTAAATGCACTCAATTAAAAGCAACTTCTCATCATGCTACATGATCCAGTTTAACAAATATAATGCCTTTTAAAGAAACAAAATAAGCTAAAAAAGGTTAAAAGAAATAACCATCACAAACTCCACAAACGCAATACGAGACGAATGATGATAGTCACCAAGCAATCTCAACCTGTAAACCTAAAAAAAGTAACAAATTCAATAGCAAACAATTAGCATTTCGGATCAAAACGAAGCAATTAAAATTCTAAAAAAGAAGCAAACATAAACCTCTCCACAAAATGATTCAAAGAAAAGCTTGACATCCGCCTGAGTAACCTTTTTATCAATATTGGTGCAATAAATAGTCCTTGCACACATTTCCCTTTCATCCTCAGACTAAACACAAATAATAGAAAAGACAAAAGTTAGCACTTTTTTTAACGGCCAATATACAAAACGCTACACGCAAGATACTAGCAACGAAATACAACCGCCAAAATGCCACAATACATGCACCTTTAGCGCCCGACCCAAAAAATTAAACTTATAACCCACACAATTAGATGATGAAATTAAAGCTACACCATTTATCCCAACTTAGACCCTAAACTGCTAAAGTACATACATAATTTGTTAAATTTTCACAAGTTCTAGTAAAATAATCAAGAATCTCACTCGAGGCAGAAAAGTTGGATTGACAGGTGCAATCGCAGTTTTTGAAGGCAAAACCCTAAGCGGGTAGTACCCGAGCATTGTTCCAGCAAGATTCAACGCATTCTTCGCCCCTTCTTAAAGGAACCAAAACAAAAGCAAATGTTATACAAAGCACAAAATCACAATTCAAACTTACTAGAAGTAGAAAAAGTTAAGTGTGCGATTTGCATACCCTCATCAGTAAACTCAATAAAAGCAAAGCGAAGAATGGAATTAGGGTCACCGCATACACGACAATCAACAACCTATAGTAACAAGAAAAATTACATTATGAAGACCATGAGTCCATGATAATATGATAGGAATAACAAAACTTACCTGCCCACAGCCAAGAAAAAGTCCCGCAAGTTGTTCTTCAGTGACCTAAACACAAATCATCACAAATCAAAAAAACATTCAAAGATTGTTAAAACAACGTATTTCATTACATAATTACATTATATGACTCTTTACCTGCTGATCAATGTCAGACACATGGATTGTTCTCTTAATGGCATCTTCTTGTTGTGCCATATTAGTTCGGCTATTCAACCTCCTCTTTCCATTACTATTATTACCTTTCTTCTGATGATCATAATTCACAAACAATAAAAATAACCTTAAACAATCAGCAATGTGAAACAACAAAACAATTGTAAATCAAAATCAGGTAGGGGTGTGCACGAAACCCCAAAAACAAACTGAAACAAAAACCGACGGTTTAGTTTCATGTTTTTGTATAAACAAACTTGGGCATCGGTTTTAGTTTTGCATGTAATAAAAATCAAACTGAATACTTGTTTTCATATTTCATTTTACGTAACTTATAAGAATTCCATAAATATGTAACTTAAAAATATTAGCTCAAATGCATTATAATCTACTACTTACTAATTAGTAAAATGATTTAAGCCCACATTCATTATTTCGGGCCAAAACTTTTAAGCTCAAATACCAAAGCCAAACTGAACCTACACTGAAAACCAAAAAACTGATACCAAAAAACGGTTTTTTTAACGATTTTCAAAATTCAAAAACGGAAGTTTCGTTTTTTAGCCCTAAACCAAAAAAACTGAACAGTTTTCAAAAACTCAAGAAGCAAAGTTTTGGTTTTTAGTTCGGTTTTAGCTCAAAACCAACCCAAACTGAACCTAAACAAAATAATTTTCAAAAACTCAAAAACCGAAGTTCCGCTTCCATTTTATCCCAAACCGAACTTTGCACGCCCCTAAACTTAGGGTTTCACAAAACCATACCCTTCCATTGGAACCACCATTCATGTTTCCAAAGCCTACATGATTATTCTGCACCATAAACTCATTACCACCGGCATAACCAAACTGAGCAGGCGGCGACTGCACCGGAACCCTAACATAACTTTTTGGGACAAATTCCTCAGCCAAAGGATTCAATTTCAGATCCCTAATCATCTCCTTCTTATGATCTCCATTCCCATTCACAATCGGCGACTCCTCATCCGATTGATTATTATTATTATTCACACCGTTCTCAACCACCGCCATGAGATCAATTAATCAATCGATTGACTGACTGATACTAATTAATAATAATAATAATAAGCTGTTCGTAGCGATCAAAAAGTTACTATTAATATTAATTGGAATATTGGATTGAAAGTGAAAATTGAAAACCTAATTTGAATTTATTATTTATTACCTGCTGGAAGATGATGATGATAATGGAATAGAAGAGTCTAGAAATGAGTGTTGTTCATTGATCGGAAACTGCAGTTTGATTGGTTGATTGTTATTATTATTGTGTATGAGAATCAGATGAAAATAATATTAATTTTAATTAGATAGAGATTTGGAGAAGAATGAAGGAGCCTTTACCTGAGGAGCTGTGATGATGTTCTTCGTATGGTACGTCTTTTTTGATATGGCACAAGGTACAAGATGACTAGTATTTATTATTATTATTTATTTATTTATTTATTTATTATTATTATTATGGTTGGGTTTTGACCGAGTTGGTAGGTACTTCTTTCGAGTATGGTCGGGTTTTGACCGGGTTCACTAGGTTTTTAACGTGCTTTTGGTCGGGTTCGGATTTTGACCTGGTAAAGACGGAACGTTCGACGGGTCCGGGTCTGGTTCAGTTCTGGGTATGATTTTTAGATGAACCAAAATCTGGTTCTTACACACGGGTAGGGTTGGGTAGCGGGTCGGATCTGGAACTAGGTTTTTTGCCCACCTCTAGGGATGTTGCCTGTTGGTTACAGTTTGGGATCTATATGTTTCCTTTTTAATGATGTTTTTTGGGTGAGTTACGTCTAAGACGTCAGAATTAATATGGACGATTGATGAACTGTGTAAGAAATATTTACTTAGATACGGGCATAGCTCGAAAGATTGTCCAAAAGAATTTATTGCTATTGTTATTTATTTATTTTTTGACATGTTTTTCTTGACTAAAGTGACACTATAATTATCATTTATAAGTTTTCTATATATGTAGCTTTCCATGTGATTAATGTCTTGTTTTCTTGTGATTTTTGCTCCTTTTCATATTGTGACCACAATTGAGATTATTGTCTTGAGGTCTAAATGTAAGTAACAAAGAGAGAGAGAGAAGGTATAAATATTGATTGTTTAACCTTTTAAGAATTTTATAGCTATTATGTTTGAAATTGGTTTTGTACAATTCTTATGAATTACGTTTTTGAATAACGAATGTTTATGTTAAAAACGAAAAATATCCTTTTGAATAAGTCATAAAAAACTTTTCAGAAGAAGCCTATTTAAATATTGTTATCCTTACACCATCGTGGTGAGGTGGTGTGTGCATGTGAGGCGTGCAACGCCTTGTCTACATGCGGGTTACGTACATATTTTATTTTTCTGTTACTTTCGTTCTTTTCATACAATTAAATTTAATAAATATAATATGGGTTGTATGTGGAAAGAATAAGTATGTATGGTGATGCTAGGGATAAAAATATGTTCAGATAAGAAGTTATTGTGTTATGCTGACTAGATATGCATGTAAAGATAACGAGTTGTGACGTTGCGGACATTTTTAGTATATTTCAAATATTAGCATAAAAGCTTCAAAACAGAATATATCAAGATGTTAGAGTTTTATGTTAACAATTTGACTCCAATATATTACCATAGATGGAACATAAGATTTTATATATTTTGAGACCAAACGATATGTGAGGAAACAAAAGAGGGAAAGTAATGTTAATATAGTGTCCCGTATTTAAAAAGATAACCATTGTTAATAGGGGGGTAAAAGATGGCAACTTCATAAATTATCGGGAATTACATAACATGTTTTATGTTTGCAATTTCGAGTTAGTGTCTTGGTGTACAAGGCATGATAACTCGGCAAGCGAGGTACAAGTTATATGAAAAACTATTACTTCTTACGCAAGTCAAGGGCTTAAGTTGCTATGATAAGTTTTATTTAAATTTAAATCATATTGCTTAACAATCCTAATTATAGTCTAAAGTGTCTTATGTTATTCTATATAAATCGTGTAGAGTTTTATTATTGTAATAAAATGTTAAGATAGTTTCTTAATACAATAAACGTTTTGGATGTTTCGCCAATAATTCTGATATACCAATACCAAATCATTTATTATTTTATACATCATAGTATATTTTCTTTGTTATCATAGTAGAGATTAGCAAATGATGCCATGTATCGGTACTGAATCGGGTACTTTTGGTACCAATTCGATAACCACCTTTTGAGGTTTTGGGATTAATATGGTACGGTTTGGTACGTTACTAGTATTTTACTCAATTTTTGCTTTCGGTACCGGTACCCATTTTTTTGTGTTTTCCGGTACTGATTGTGGTACCAAGCCCATCCCTACTTTCTAGCGACTATTTTTTGTCGATATGCATCTTTATTCATTATCTACTTGGGGACAAATTCAAAAGAATAAACCCGTACACTTTTCAAACAGAATATTTATGGGAAGTTCACATTTTTTTAAATAAAAGGTTACATTGTGTTTTTATACGATAAAGTAACTTATGTAACTTATGTAATACCCTATGCTCATGGGAAAGATTGTTTGGTGAACGTTGCAAGTACAAAAGTGTTTGAAATTTGTCTTGTGGTACACAAACTAAGGAAGCCTAGAATCATAAGCACAGATTTGTTGAAATTAAGAGGTTGGTTTGTATCTAATGGTTATGTTGTTGGCAAGGATTTCACATACCTTGTTTGTCCCTTCGATTCGATTTGATGGTTGTAATTAGCGAGTACCTAATGTTTGTCAAAATACGATGGTTAATTGAATATCGCTTACGGATGGTAATGCTGTGTATCATATAAATGATACATTGATATGTTTATTCTTTTACATGTCCAAATGGGTAGGTTTGGTAGAATAGCATGTCAAAATAGGTTGACAACACTTCTTTTGAATCATATGTAAAGTTTTTATAAAAATTTGTGTAGAAAGACTATAAAAACAAAATCGTGAAACAAATTGAACTATTTTTGCTAAGAAGTTAACTACGATGCTTAATCATTAGAAAACACTTAAGTGTGTACTTAAAAACTTTTTTTCATGCTAAGGGTAGATACTCTTATCAACCGGATATGTTGAAATGAGACATACGTTATCTTAACTAAATGGATATAGATCGACACCTATAACATCTGTGAGTTGTACGTACACTCGTATGATCCAATACACAATATCTTTGTCCTAAGTTTATCTTTTATGGTTGCACCATAAACCATTTTTCACTACTTAAATCTTCTTCGCCTTTCGTATTTATATGATAAAAAGAAAAATACATACAAAGAGGATGGGAAAGGATCAAGAGAAAACTCATCTTTAAAGAAAAAACTTAAAAACTTCTAAATAATTATTTTTAATTAAAAATAAAAAAATATTTTCAAAATTCTATTTTTGCCATTATTCTTATATTTTCTTATCCTTGACTAGAAAAAAATAAAAAAACCTGTTGTAATGCACATACGTATTACTGTGCGATACTGTTGTATTACACATGTGTATTCCTATGTATTTTTAAGTTCAATAGTGTTTAATTGCATATATTCAATATTTGTGTATTGCATATGTGTAGTAGTGTTGTAACATATAGGAAAAACTCATATTTATTTTGGGCTAAAGTTGTCAACTTTGAAAGTTGAAGGATTAAAAAAAATATTCTTAAGATAAGTCATAAGAAAAATGAAAATAAGAAAAATAAGCATATTGTGTTAAGAAAATAAGAAAATTTCATCCCATATGCAAAATGAAAGAAAATGGAAACATCCCACCTGGATATAAATAAGGAAGTGAATTTTCATCCCATATGAAAACAAGGAAAGAAATGGAAATTCTTTATAAGAAATCAAGTTTCCATAAAAATGTTTTAATGTGGCTAACCACTCTCCATAGTCCTAACGGAGGGTGCGAAGCACGCGCACGGACACGGACTCGGGCGATGGGCGTAATGTGGCGTTTTAATGGCGCACTATGCACTTCACACGCTCGCATCACCAAGGGCCGCTTTAGTATATTTGGAAGTATTTTTGGAAAATGAAAGTATGATCAAGAAATGGCAAGTTATCAAAGACAACGGACTAAAAATAAAAATTTGAATTCTGGAACCCCCCAGACACATGACCATCGCGCTACGTGATGGTACTCAATTTCGGCTATAAAAGGGGAGGCTTACGGCATTCCATTCTCACACCACAAATCACACTTTTACACACACTAAGCCTCGAGAAGCGTGCTGACCTCGTGAAGCGTGCCAAGCTCCGAAGCTCTGACGTTTTAAACGGTAGTACGTGAAGTAGAGTAGAAGTGCTACTCGATCAGTTATAGGCATTGAACTCCTAATACCCGTGTGAGGTAGGGGTTATGTTTAAATATTATTTTATTATTATTATATTAGCTTAGACTATAGTCGGGGGTATAGCCCAAACCTTGATCACTGTTAAGTATAATATAACTTTTCATAAGCAAATGTTATAGTCAAATTATTGTTTCTTTATGATTAAGAAACGTAATCATTTACATGCAAATGGTATAGTTAAAATAATATTTCTTAATGATTAAGAAACACACTATTCATTTACATAGGTTATAGTTAAAGTAATGTTTCTTCTTGAAGAATAAATCTGGTATAAATGTTTCTTTCTGAAAAAGAAACCTGATATATAATTAATAAATAAACAAAGGGACTAAATGTCCACATGTTTTGTAAAAACAAATAAATTGTCAAGGTTACAGCTATACAGACTACGGGGTCTGAAGCTAGATCGTTGATCTAGATATTTATACAAATGTTAATCTCGTACTATAGATCCGATTTAACAGTAATCAATCAATCAGAAAGCTGAAAACAGAAACATGAATCAGTAACAGAAACTGACTTACAGACAGGGGTCAGTAACGAAACTGATCAATATACAGGAATCAGTGCCAGAAACTGAATACAATCATAAAAGGTGAATACGCCCCAAACTTTTATAACTCTTTTAGAGTCTGAACTGTTTACATAGGATTTATGAATCCTTAAAACTTTGTGTTACAATAATAAGAAACGGGCATACTCAGATTAAAAGTATACATGTGTCTGGATCCATACATACATGGTGACTCGGAGTTCCCCGAGGCCATGCATATCATCTAACATGCCTCTGGAAGTCTACATGACTGTTCAGAGAAAGGATATTGTGTATATGATTAATCGTACATATACTTAGGGTAATTTTAACCTAATTGAGTTGGGTGCCTAATGAGTATTGTCACAAAGGTATTATTATTGTTTATACAATGATATTATTGAGTCAGCGTCATTCACCGGCTGTGTGCCGACATATTTTTCCCCTACATTTCAGGGAAACTATAATGAATAGAACTGACATGCAAGATTGATAGAAGATTGGAGACATAGTCATTAGAGGTAATCTGATTTCTCATATATTTATTTAAAATAATTATAAAGAATTATATTTTCAAAAAGACAAGTATTTAAATTATCAAATGGGTATTCAAATCCGAGGTTTCAATATTATAATATTTTTTGAAAAGACTTCAGCTGATATTTTATTATACAATATTCAACGGGTATTCTGACCCGACATTTTTATATTATATTTTTAAGACTTCCGCTAAACAAACCCGCAACTCTGATATATGTTCACAACAGATACCAACTAACGGGCGTCGCACCTAGGCCCTAAGTCGGGGTGTGACAAGAGGTGTATTATTTGGAAAAAATAATAATAATAAAATAAAAGTCGGTGTAGTGCACATGTGCGTTAATGTTGTATTACACATACGTACTAATGCGTATTCAATGTGTGTATTAGTCTTATATTGCATATATATAATAGTGTGTATCAAATACGTGCAATAGTGTTGTATTCTATGCAATGCACACTATAATATATGTGCACTACACCGACGAGGTTACTAACAAGTTTTTTTTTTTTTTTGAACCAATGACAACATATAAGAATAATGGAAAAAAAAACTTCAAATTTTTTTTTAAAAAAAAATTAAAAATAATTTTTTTGGAGTTTTTAAGTTTTATTTTTAAGAGAAGTTTTCACTTTATCCCACACCCGAAGAGGATAACTCAGAGTCTCAACAAACTCAATATTTGTGATTGCTCAAGGAGATCCCATCTTTTAAGCATACATGTTAAATTTTATATGTTTAATTGTTCAAGTTTAGTGTATAAACTAGTATCTTGATCCTCGCATTGCGGCGGGTTTGTGTGTATACAAAGAACGTCTAAAGTGCTATTGTTAGTCCTTCTTGTTGGCGGGGCATCTCTAAGTACACCAAGCTAGAGCGAGTTTTGTTTTCTTGGAAGTGACGGTACTGCTAGTGGTTGTCTTAGTACATGACGTTGTTTAACCTAACCATCTTCTCCTTTCGATGGAACCAAAATGGAGGTCTCCTCCACATATTAAGCACGCATAAGAACAAATTTCATTCTTACATTAATATTCAAATGTTTGACTTGCGATTATTAAAAAAAATGGATACAACCTATAGAGCAGGATTCAGTATCCTGAATGGCAAGACCTAATTTGTTCATTTATATATATGCATTAGCTATGATCATATACAATGCATGATAGTAAAAACTCAAAGTGACCCAGATTTGGTGTCTGTATCAATTTGCAAGTCATAAACCGAGACTTGATTCAGTTGTGCTTCAATAATGACCCTCTCACTCATGTAACGCCTACAAAGTTGAGGCATGCCATAAACTCAAGCTGCAAGATTTCACAATTGTATTAATATTTTCATATATTAATTATAAACTTTTAAAAGTTAAATGTAATAGATCTGCGATTTCGAGTACTTACCGGCTTTTGGTTTTGGTGTTCATTGTTTTCCTCCATTTTGGCCTGCATTAAATCATGCCATGCTTGAATCTACCTTTAATAATGGACCTTAATTACCTTATAATATGTTTCAAATTAAAATGTATATAATGTGATATACATTCTGGTGATATAAAACTTGCCTGTGAATAAGCAAAACGGTAGCAGAGGAATCCATTTCTTTATGAGCCGTATCTCTATCTGCACAGGTTCATCACATTCCTTGATTTTCAAGACGGGTTTGGTAGACATTGGTGAGCACCTACATTTAGTTATTGGTAGTTAGCTTGTTCTTATTGTATAAAGAGTGGTTTGTATAAAATGTGTGTCCATTTTCGGAAGCCTCAAACATAACGAAGACCACAAAAAACAAACCTCAACGTCAAATGTTTTATTAGTTATTGAATAAACCAGGAGGCAATTAAAGGTGTCCAAAAAGAATTAACCTCTAACATTACATGAGCATAGAATTTAGAAACTAAACAATAACAATGACAGCTACATGAGTACAAAAGCATTCCATCAAAAACACATACCTAACAGCAAACTTTAAAAATATCCCATAAGCAATTCATGGAACACCTTATGAGCACGTTTGGAACAATCAAAATACATGATTTCATGTATTCAACGAATAACTTATAAGCATACTAAGAACAATTAAAATACATGCATCTATTTACAAAGACTAAGCGCACCGTACTGGCCGGGCCACCAGCGGCTCGCAAAAACTGCAGCTCGATCATAATTTTACAAATGAAATAGATTCAAACAAAGAAAAAACCTAATCAATCAAAAGATAATTTCACAAATAAATTAATCTGATTAGTGAACAGTAATCGATTATTACTGGAGAAGGCTGGCGTTAAAGGAAGGAGTTCGTCGCAGATGCTGCGGTAGATTTGTTGGAACCGTACTATGCGTTGAGAATGTTCACCGGCGTCTCTAGGGCACTCCGTCAACTACCACGCTAAACTATTGAATTGATGCATTTAGAAACAAAAATGAATTCAATTGACTGCTTTGCTTCTCTAAATTCAAAAGAAAAAGAGTTGGGTGTTGTGTGATGTTTACCTTCAGATATGTAACTTTGGAGGCCTAGTTGAAATCAACTGGCAACTCATACAGTGCCGAATATGTACAAGGAGCAGGGGCGGTGGTGGTCGATGATGAGTGTGAGGCCAGAGCTCTCGATTCTTCTTTGGATGAAAGAGACTATAATGAAGCACACGTGCTTACCCGGGTACAGAATCTTGTACAACCCACAAATTACAAAACCTAGTGTACAAATTAGTATACACAATGTACAACCTTTTATGCAACATAAAGTTGCAAATTGTATATATATATATATAATAGGCAGCCGATCCTCCCACACCACTTTGGATCTTCATACACCACATTTTTTCCTATACGGTCATATAGCACCTGAATAATGTCAGATTGTGTCGGAGATTGTCGTTCATTGTTTGTAGTGCCTATAGCCCTATACGATCGTAGGGGCGTATAGAGCTATACAGTCGTATAGACAATTTTTTTTGAAAATTTTAAATATTAATACGTTAATATGCCAGTATAGACCTATACGGGCGTATAGGGTTATACGGCCGTATAGGACTCGACGGAGAGAAGCTAGGGTCACATGGATGATGGATTGGATGATTCGCAAGGCGACGGAGGAGTGCATTCCAGTTCCCATGGTGCCGGATATACCTGGTTCACCACCGGCACCGGAGCCACAGGCGCAGGGGCCACCACCACAGTAGTTCTTATTTTATTTTCAGTATGTGCACTATTATGAACTTTATGTATATGAACCACGTGTTAAAAACTTGATGTATTTTAGGGTGAACTGTTTACATTTATGCATGTAGAACATGTGTTTGGAGCATGATGTATTTTGAGGTGCACTTTTATTTTTATGTATGTGGACTAGATGTTTATCAATATGTTTTGGCCAAAATCCTAAACGGCAGTGGTTGGTCAAAGGCAGGCTGACGTTTTCTGCAAAAGTTTTCTATACGGTCGTATAGCCCTGTACGACCGTATAGGTGTTATGGTGTGTCAGATAGCCCTATACGAGCCATTTAATACCTATACGACTCGTATAGGTCTATACGGTCGTATAGGTTGAAAAAAATTGTTTTTCTATACGGTCATATAGCCCTATACGACCGTATAGGTGTTCTGGTGTGTCAGATAGCCTTATACCAGCCATTTAATACCTATACGCTCGTATAGGTTAAAAAAACTGTTTTTTTGTCCCCCTGTCGGTAATGCGTAGCCTATACGACCGTATATGCCTATATGAGCCGTATAAACGTATGGGGGTGGTGTAGGAGGATCACATCCCATATAATATAGGCAGCAAAGTAAATACGGATAAGGTTATGAGTTCACTAATACCTCACAAGGACGACAATACATAATATAACACGATAACAATTAAGTTTTGAATCGGCTAATCTAATCCGCTTATTAAACGTATCCAAAACATGAATCGCTTAAGAAGAGGGTTGACCCCTTAACCCGTTAAAAAGAGTTTTAGGGATAATGACCAAAATGTCCATTTCAAAGTTACTGTTTTATCCATTTAAATCTGGTATCTCCAAAATGTTCACTCCAAATCTAATTAACCCGCCTAAATAATAATAATAATTACCTTACTAGATTTTAAACCAACCATGTCACACCAACTGTTACAATTTAATCGATATGTTTTTCAAAAATCTAGTCGAACCATCTGAATTTTTGTTGGCGGCCCGCTGTGTTTCAGTCATGCTGTCATGGATGTCCCTAGCGATCCGACGTGATAGTAGTAAAAAACCAGTGGCTCAACTAGATACCAACATGTGGTATAACCTGATTATTATCTAAACAAGCTGACTGATTTTGAGATGAACATTCTAAGAAAACCATATTTCAATCGACAAAATGATTTCATTAGCCCGTTAAATACTGGGTATTTTGGTCATTTTCCCTCTATAATAATAATCTTATATATCCTTTCAATTGAAACATTTGTCATCAAAGTATGAACTACCACAAACACATTTCATCTCGTCACTTTGCCAACTTATTACAAAAATGTTTGAAATCAAAATCTTTAAACCCATGCAAACAAATCCATGCTTTAATCCTAACATCAAACACCAACATGAATTCATTCTCTCTACATTCAAAACTAGTAGCTGTTTACTCAGCCTGCAATTGCTTCACATCCGCATACTCAATGTTTCAAATCACCCAAAATCTTAACATATTCGCATACAATTGGATCATATTCTCATTAACATTCAACGGCCGGTTCAAAGCAGCAATAAAGTTCTTTAATTTACTTCAAACATCACAAACCCTAGTTCCCAGTAGCTATACTTTTTCGTTTTTGTTAAAGTGTTGTGTGGGTATGAGGGATTTGGGTAAGGGTAAAGAGGTTCATTGTATGGTGAATAAGTTTGGGTTAGGCTTTGATTTGGTAACAGTTAATGGGTTGATTGATATGTATAGCAAATGTGGGTGTTTGGGTTATGCACGCCAACTGTTTGATAAAATGCCTGAACCGGACGTTGTGTCGTGGACGAGTATGATTTCGGCGTATTCGAATGTGGGAAGGGTTCAGAATTCGAGGTTTTTGTTTGAGAGGATGAAGGTGGCCGGGTTGGAACCGAATGAGTTTACGTGGAATGCGCTTATTACCGGGTATGCTAGAGTTGGTGATTGTGACGGTGCGAGTGAGTTGTTTGATAAGATGAGTAGAACCAGGTTGATCCCGGATGTGGTTACGTGGAATGCGATGATTTCCGGGTTTGTTCAAAGTCAACGAGTAACGGAAGCGGTTGAGTTGTTTAAAGACATGTTGGCAGCCCGGGTGAAACCCAACCCGATCACCATCACGGGTTTGCTCCCTGCGTTTGGGTCAACGGGCTCAGTTAACAACGGGAAAGAAATTCACGGGCTTGTTTATAGAACACACATGTATGCTAATGTTTTTGTAGCGAGTGCACTTATAGATATGTATTCGAAATGCGGGTTTGTTAAACACGCGAGAACAGTGTTTAACATTATGCCAGTTAAAAACATTGCTTCATGGAATACAATGATTGGGTGCTACGGGAAACACGGGATGGTTGATTCGGCTATTGAGTTGTTGGATAAAATGGAGGACGAAAACGTGGAGCCGAATCAAGTCACATTAACATGTGTTCTTGCTTCTTGTAGTCATGGTGGGTTGGTCAACAAAGGGTTGACTTTGTTCAAGTCAATGAGGGAAAGTCAACGGGTCGAGATAAGACCAGAGCATTACGCGTGTGTTATTGATATTCTTTGTCGGAGCGGTGAAATTGATGAAGCGTATGATTTGGTTCGAGAATTGGGTTTGGAAGTGACTGATTCGGTGATTGGTGCATTTTTGAACGGGTGTGTGGTTTATAACCGACCCGATTTGGCGAAAAAGGTTGGTGAAGTTGTGATGAATATGGAGGTGAAGAAACCAGGTGGGTTTGTTACTTTGTCTAATGTTTATGCTGGTGAAGGAGAGTGGGCTAAAGTTGAAGAGTTGAGAGATGTCATGAAGTTGCAAGGGGTTCAAAAGCAACCTGGGTTTAGTTCTGTATACAATAAATAATATATAGGTTTTGTTTTAATGTAATTTTGATTTTTTTTTTTTTTTGGTTTTGGATTTGTGATTTTGTTGTTTTACATTATTCTTTGTTGTTTAATTGGTTACTTCTTTTTTATAGACAAGGTCAATGAGCTTGGTTACTTAAGGTTGTCAAGTAACCCTTGATATGAGTTTCAGGTTAAATGGTTTGATTTGAGTTATAGTTTTGACTTTAACAAGACAAATAGGTGAAAATTTAATATTACAGGTCAAACTTTGTAATACTAATAAGTATTTTATCCGGTGTGTTCCGTCGGAGCAGATTGGTAAATTTCAGACGGTGGTAAAACTCAAGCGTTGTCGGTCTCAAGCGTTGAGATGGTAAGTCGACACGAATTCGGTTGGTTTCGGTTACGTGTGTTATTGACTTATTGTACTGGTACTAAAAAAAAATCTTGAGGTGGACCAATGGGGTGGAGTCAGTTGGTAAAACTCGAGCGTTGGCAACACCCAACCGTTATCGATTCCGGGCGTTGAGATGGTCAGCCTACGCGAATTCGGTCGGTTTCCCTCACATTCATTATGGTACCTAAACTAAAAAAATAAGCATTCGGTTGGTTTTCGTTACGTTTATTATAGCATTAGAACTGAAACAAAACACTGTGAGTTTATGCTAATCGGGTCGGTTTCCGCCACATTTTTTGCGATACCATAACTGAAACAAAATTGATTTTCGATCGATTTTGTTACGTGCGTTACGGACATAAACTAAAAAAAATACCACCAATAAGGTGACGCAAAGTGGCCCAACGAGGACTTTGCGGCTCCAAAGTTTTAAATTATTATATACTAGATTTTATCCCTCGTATTACGGGGGTTGTTTTACATTATTCGTTTTTAATATTTATATATGTATATTTGAATTTTAATTTTATTTATTGTAAGAAAGTTAATAATTAATATACTTGAGGTTTGATGATAAAATGGTTTCATAAATAATGATATGTTATAATCCGGTTTAAAAGCTATCTGGGTTTGGTGATACCCATTACCCGTTTATTTTCTTTATTATAAAATTGTTTTTTAATTATAAATAATATCTTTTTTTTAAAATAAAATAGGATATAATTTTTAGTATATCCCAATTTTATAATATTTTCATATCAAATATTTTATGAGATTAATTTTTAATATAATGAGATGTTATAACCCGTTTAAGAGCTATCTGGGTTTGGTGAGACCTTTACCTGTGAATTCAGGTCAAATGCGTGAGAAACCTTCATTTACAAATAAAGCAATCCGATGACTTGAGAGAATGGTTGTTTTACATTTTTTGTTTTTTAATATTTATTTTTTGGATTTTAATTTCTTTATTATAAGAAAGTTAATAATATATTTAGGGCGCGTTCGTTTCACAGAATTCGTGGGAATTCAAAGGAATTGGAATTAAAATCCCATGAAATGGCGTGTTTGTTTCGTTGGAATTGGAATCTTACTTTCCTTTTGATGCGTTCGGTTGTCAAGGAATTGGAATTGGAATTCAATACCTTCAAATTCCTTTAAGTGATGGGATTTTAAATCCTTCCAAAATGTGGAGGATTTTAAGTGAATTCGTTGGAATCTTTTCTCGAGTTTTTTTTTACGAGAACAACGAATAAAATATTTTGTTTTTTTACTTTTTTTTTTCAATTTATATTTTGAGTTATTATTTTTGAATATTTTTTTGAGGGGTTTTTGATCTTAATAGAAAACCCCTAAAAAATCATTAAAAAAATCATAACACAAAATATAAATAAAAAACAAAAAAATCTAAAAAAACTAAAATGTTTCCGCCGTTATTCTCGTTAAGAAAAAAAAAACTTTGATTCCAATTCCTTTGTCAAACGAACACACCAAGAATGGAATTGGATTTCAATTCCTATTGTAATGTTCAGATTCCAAATCATATCCTTCCAATTCCAAATCCTATGCAAATTCCAATTCCAATTCCATTTCATTCCGTGAAACGAACGCGCCCTTAGGGTTTGATGATAAAAGGGTTTCATAAATAAATGATATGTTATAACCCGTTTAAAAGCTATATGGATTTGGTGACCCATGACCCGCTTATGTTTTTTTACTATAAAATTGTTTATTAATTATAATAATATCTTTTTTTTAAATGGATATTAAATTTTAGTATATCCCTATTTTATAGGATTTTCATATCAAATAATTGGTAAGATTAATTTTTAATTTAATGAGATGTTATAACCCGTTTAAGAGCTATTTGGTTTTGGTAAGACCCATACCCATAAATTTGGGTTAAATTAATGAGAGACCTCCATTTAAAAATCAAGCAATCTGGTGGCTTCCATAAAATGGGGGAGCGACCACATCGCGACACGTATGATTTTAGGGTTTTCGTTTATATATATTATATAGATAATGATAATAATGGTAGGTTTGGTACGTGAAATTAAGGGTGACCAGTAATCATACCGTTAACTAAACCCGAACTGCAAATCGAACCGAAAGTCATCGAAAACTGTCTATCAGTTTTTTTACCCTTAGTTAGCTAAACTGAGCCATTTATATTTCATATATTTCTAGCCTTTTTAACTAAAATCCATAAATTCAATAATAATATTGGGTTCCAATATGTAGAAACATAGATATTACATCAATATAGCAGGTAGGCGGGCAACAAGTTGCGCCGCCACCCCTTTCTGAATTGCAAACCCTAACCTGCTAAAGACATACCCCTGCCCCTTTGGAGTCGACACATTGCTATGCACAACCTGTTGGACCCTGGTTAGAAAACGGATAGCTTCTGGTGCCAAGGAGCCAAATGTATCAAAAGCCAGAGGGACAAAAACATGTTGGTTCTCTTCGCAGGCTTTAGCATGTTTCTCCACCTTCTTCGTTTCAGCCCTTTTCATTGCTTGCCCAGCTACAAACCCATTATCCCTCAAACCAGCTAAGGGAGATACCCCTGTGAGGTCAACACAAGCGTGTTTTCCCCCGGCCCAACCAAAGACGAGCAAATCTGCTGGTCGTTTCAGCCCTTTGGAGTCGACACATTGCTATGCAAATCTCTTTATACCTCTATTTCATGTTTTATACCTCCATCTTTATGTATTTGTACCTCTCATCATCATCATCATCGTACTCAGCATATCCTGTCAATAGCAAAGCTATGGTAGGGTCTGAGGAGGGTAAGATGTAGACAGCCTTACCTTTACCCATAAGAATAGAGAGGCTACTTTCGGTGAGACCCCCGGCTCGATGTATTTGTACCTCTATTTTGTGTAATTCTAAGCAAAAACTTTAGCTCAACTTTGGTTTTGGTTATTAACCATAATTAACCGAACCAAAAACCATCAAACTAATCAAATAAACTGAACTAATTAACCGAAAACCAATTGGTTATAAAATAGATTTACCAATGACTTTGGTTGAGCCTGTTAACCAGGCCTTGCACATCCGTAGGTGAAATTCAGTGTAGTTGTAATTTGAATTCACTTTTGAATCTTGGTTAGCAAATTTTGTCATAACTGGAATCTTATTTAACTTTTAATGCGTTTGATTGCCAAATGATTTGAAACTGAAATTAATTCACTCGTTTATTTTAAAGATTTTAATATTCCTTTAGTTTAAGTCCGTGTCACTTGATTATTTTAAAGATTTTAATATTCATTTAGCTATTTAGCTTTAGTTTAAACCAAAGTGTCTTCGGCCTAGCGGTATCAGGATATTGGATAAGACTTTGCAGTTCTAAGGAATTGTGGGTTCATGCACCATCATTGTAAAAACATGTGATTTAAAAGTAGAATAACAAAGTGTGTTTATTGCCGTTAAGAAAAATATTCTTTAATTTAAAGAAACTCAAACAAAAAATTGAAAATCTCTATCAAATGTTTAAAATCTCGCTCATTGACTATCTAAATCTAGCCGTTTATTTCCTAGAAATGAAACTTGAACTCTTTTAGAACACAAGTCGTTGGTTCACATGGACGTTAAACATCGGCCAAATAAGCCCCTTAACACCCCAAACACACGCCGCACATGCTTGCTAAGGGATGGGGGAGCGTTATACTGGGGCACTGCCCTCTTTTCCCTTTTCTATTAAATCATTAACGCTCATGATACCAAATCAAGTGGGGTAGGCTCCAACACACCAATCAATTTTTTTTCTCTTTTTTATGTTAAATCACAACACATAGTTAAAACACTAGTTAGTTTATGAATTCAAGTGTAAATGACGTTAACGTGACACTTTAACAATTCGATATGAGAGTGATATGCACGCACGCAAGACAAATTGACCGAGAATCAACTAACGCTTTACTAGCTAGCAATAGCATTATTATCTAACTAATATATTAAAGCAACACAATTTTGTCCACATGTCATTCACCTAGGTTGTCCACATAGGCTTCCATGTCATCAACCTTCCATAAATATATTTTCTACATATTCACCATATAATTTTGATCAATGATATTGACTTTTATAATTTTGTAACTTATTAATGCAATTATGATATTAATTATTCTAATTATTGTTAGAATTATAAAACCTATTAAATTTACTATGTTTAAATTGTTAATCGTTTATTCTTTAAAAGGCACATGCTTCGTTCAAAAATAATAACGCTCCCCATCGTTTGTAAACAGATTCTTCGCCTCATCTATAACCGGTTCTTCATGATTTGTCGGTTTCATAATCCAAACAACATCAAATATGTTCATCGTTTGCAATTATCAGGTATGATTTATATTTTAGTGTTTAATCGATTTTTGTAAAGAACAACATCAACTTGATTCACTGTTATTGGATTTAGGGTTTAACTGCACAATTTTTTATACTAACCATTAATATATTTGATATTTAATCTATTCCTATTAATCGATTTATGTTTTAATCTACTTAGGGTTTAAAGGTATGATTTTTTTTTTAAATTATCGGTTAATCGATATGATGTTTAATATGTTTGTTACTTAAAATTATGTTTATATATTGTGATTTTTTGTTCATAATACGCCTTTTTCCATGTTTCACTGATATTAATTTATTTTTATGACTTATCAATTTAAAATTTGAAAATCTTATTATATATGGATAGGAACCTAACTGTTATAATAATTAAAATATTAGTTTATTATATTTAACACATTCCTTTATTTGGTATAATATTAGTTAAACAATAGTAATTGATTTAACGAGCATCTAATCTAACTAATATATTAAAGCAACATAATTTTGTCCACATGTTCTTCACCTAGGTTGTCCACATAGGCTTCCATGTCATCAACCTTTCATAAATCTAATTTCCACATATTCACCATAAAACTTTAGTCAATGATATTGACTTTTATATTTTTGTAACTTATTAATGTAATCATGATATTAATTGTATTAATTATTGTTAGAATTAAAAAATTTATTAAATTTACTAGGTTTAAATTGTTCATCGTTTCTTCTTTAAAAGACACATGCTTCATTCAAAAATATCGTTTGTATCAAATTCTTCGCCTCATCTATAACCGGTTCTTCATGATTTGTCAGTTTCATAATCCAAACAACATTAAATATGTTCATCGTTTGTAATTATCAGGTATGATTTATATTTCAGTGTTTAATCAATTTTTGTGAAGAACAACATCGAATTGATTCACTATTATTGGATTTAAGGTTTAACTGCATGATTTTTTATACTAACTGTGACATCTGACCCGATCCGACCCGACCCAGGTACCCGTTTCTCTGACCCGATCTCTTTCTTTTATGATTTAATATTTATTTATACTTATATTTTACTTTTAATAATAATAATATACTTTTCCTTCCCGCCTCTTTCTCTCTCTTTCTTTCCGCCGTTCCGTCCCTCTCCTCTCTTTCCGCCTTCTTTTCCCTCTTGTCGCCGTCCCGCCCTTACGCCTTGTTTCCCTCTTTTCTTCTAACTCTTTGCTTGTCCTTTGTCCCTTCCCGCCTAAGGTTGTCTACGCAGCTCCACGCGCCAGACCCCTTACAAGGAATCCTGCGTGAAGACCACCTGTTTCAGCGATACGCGAGACGAACTCTTCTCGCAGCGCGCTAAGGATTGTAATTCTTCTCGCAGCGCGCTAAGAACGGTAGTTCTTCCCGCGACGCGCTAAGGATTGTAGTTCTTCTCGCAGCGCGCTAAGAATTGTAGTTCATCCCTCGACGCGCGAAGAATTATAGTTCTTCCCGCGGCGCGCTAGGAATTTTAGTTCCTCCCGCGGCGCGCTAAGAAATGTAGTTCTTCCCGCGACGCGTTAAGGTTGGTTCTGTCTGCCTTCGCGCTCGCGCTCTCTTGACCTTCTGTGTCTGCCTTCGCGCTCGATGCCTTCTCGCGCTAAACCCTTTGAGTTTTCTTCTGTTTAATCTAGCCGTTGCTTTTGAGTTGTCTTATCTTTTGAGCTGTTGACCTAATCTGCTTTATGTCTGAAAAGTTACTTTCAGCGCAGCATGCGCACCAACCCCGTTGGTTGGCAGATAAAGTGACTGACATAATCTTTTGAGAATCTGCTTTTGCCATGCTTGACCAGCAACTTTATCTGTCCTCTCCCATGCCTTTTTCTGAATCCTGTCAGCCTTTTTCCCTTTTTCCCTGCTACCATATCTTTTGATATCTTTACTTTTCAGAACTTTTTACTGTTGATATCTTTTCTTTTACTTTTGGAGATCTTTTCTAGGGTTTGTGTCCCCTAGGGTTTGCCTATATATAGTACTATTTTCTTAACACTTCACACACTACACTTATTCTCTTCCTCCCTTTTTGCTCTCTGCCGTTGTTCTTCAGCCGCCTCCCTCCTCTCTTGCCTCCGTTTTCTCCTCTCCTCTGCCCTGTTTTCCGGTAATATATTATATATAATAACCTATTAATTATGCTAACTTATAATCAGGACTTAAAACAGATCGTTAAAACAATAATCTTTAATTATAGGTTAACTTGTGCTTGTTTAAAGTTGGTTCTTGCTTTATCTATCATCGCATCTTTATCAAGTGAGTAATCTCGTACCTAATCCCTTTTTGCTTTTAATGTTTTGGGATGTTCATGTGTTCATACAAACTTAGAGTCTTAAACTTGTTTATGAGCTTTAGTCGCGCAGTATCCCATGTGTTGAGGACGTTTACTTGGCTGTTTATTTGTATGTGTGTATCATTAACCGCTTTGTTCGGCCTATTCCGCAGTTTTCATGGATCCATTAGATGAACACGGGAGACCTATCGTTTACGGTTTTCTTTGTTTACACTTGCACAGATGTTTTTCTCGTTTTTGTGCTCAATTGGGAGCACGGATTGAACTATGAACTATGAGCTATGATCTATTTAGGCTTGATCACAATCTGATTGCACCCTTGTTAAACACCAGACATACGCATGTTGCGCGCAGATTTATTGCTATCTATGTATTGTATTAAACTTGATTTCTCACCAACACGCAAGTGTTTGACGTTTATTTTAACACATGTTCAGGTTTGCAGTAGCCGTTTTGGAGCTTGTGGACACATAGGACGTTTTTACTTTTGGACCTAGATTAAAATGTATCAAGACAAGTTATTGCTGTTCGAATATTTTGATTTATAATATATTGATTTATGTTGATTTATATTATGTGTTTGCTTTGCGCGTGCGCGAATGAATGTATTTATTAAATATTGACACCCAATAGTGTCACGAGTAATGAAACAATATGTGGCGCCCCGATGTATAATCCGCCTTTGGTCGGGGTGTTACAGATTGGTATCAGAGCTCGTTGACTTTAGGATAGGTGGTTAGACGTAACGGCCTAGAATACCTAAGAGTCCCTTCTCGCGCATGAGAGAAATCTCATGTTTGCGCGCTTATTGTTAATTACTCGTTATTTATGAATATGCTCGCGCTTGCGCAGTATATGATTTTATGTTTTATTCCGCGATATTTCGATTTTTGTGAATTTCGATTTTTATTGATTTTACTTACATATTCGTTTGTTGGGATTGAAAATCCGAAAAGTCATGGTGATACATGAATAGTTGATTTTCAATTTCCATTTACGATTATGTTCTGAGGTTGGAGACTTGAAAAGTCATGGTGATACATGAATCGTCAATCTCCAATACTCGTTTGCTCGTATATTTTAAATTGGGAATTCGGAAGGTCATGGTGATACATGAATTGTCGATTCTTGATTCGAATTTGTTACCTTTATTAAGTCTGCATTTAGGATCATTTATTTTACTTTAACTGTTGACTGTAACTGACTCCGTGAAACCAAGCTTTATAAGATTAAAACTTTGCGCTAAAACCAAGATATTAACTAAAATTAAAATTTTTATAGAATGCCTCCGCTATCTCGCCGATTTCAGAGAAGAGAAGCCTCGCGCATGCGTAGACAGCAACGTTCCCAGGAAATGGCCGCCGCGATAGCCCAAGCCTTGAGCCAAAACAACACCTCGAGTTATAACATTAAGTCCTTTAACGCGGGTAACCCTCCAAAGTTCACAGGTCTTGAAGGAGCCACCGTGATGCTCCAGTGGCTTGAGAAAATAGAAAACACTTTCCTTCACACCCAATGCCCCTCAGACAGACGAACCCTATATGCTTCCAGTGTCCTGGAATCCAGAGCGCTTACATGGTGGAATGGAGTAGCTCATGCGCGTGGCGCAGAGGCTGCTTCTAGCATGACATGGGAGGAATTCAAGGAAATTCTTACGCGAGAATTCTGCCCTCCCAACGAAATTAAGCGCCTGGAGGAGGAATTTTGGAATCTTAAGCAATACAGCGGTGAAGCGCGCGAGTACGCGACGCGCTTCCATGAACTAAGTTTGCTTGTCCCTCACCTTGTTACCCCTTCCCGCCGAGCCATAGAGAAATTCCTTGGGGGTCTCCCCATGGAAATTCAAGATTCTGTATGGGCCAGAAACCCAGCTACCCTCTCTGACGCCATTGAGTTGGCCGCTGTGCTCAGCGACAACCATGTCAGAGCAGGAACCCTGTTCCTGCGGGGAACTGAGAAGACCAAACTCACCAAGACTGCCCCTGAACCAACAGAAACCAAACCTGAACCCTCAAACCGTAACAACCTCAAGCGCAGGCGCAAGGCCTATGCGCTTACCAACCCGCCCATTGTCCAGCAACCCACCTACCAACCTCCAGTTTACGCGCCTAACCCACTGTCAGCCTACCCAACTCCCCCTGTAGTTCACAACTATGCCCTAACCAATCCAGCACTCCCTGCCCCACCAACTAAGAAACCTTACACAGGAAACCAACCCCTTTGCCCAACCTGTAGACTTCACCACCCAACTCAGACCCCGTGTCGACAATGTAACCGATGTGGCCGCATTGGTCACTCAACCGAATACTGTAGAGTCCCTCCCGCCAACCCAATTGCGCCAACACCACCAGTCTACCCGCAGAACCCACAATCAATCTACCAAAACCCACGACCCAGGTCGTGCTATAACTGCGGTGATCCCAGTCATTTCCGGAACGCGTGCCCGAGACTACAAGTGCAAATCACACAAGCGAATCCGGTGAACCAGATTTCAAACCAAGTGACGCGTGGACGAGCTTTTAACATAACCGCGCACCAAGCGCAAGCGAATAATGACGTAGTTAATGGTACATTTTTGCTTAACGGATTTTATGCTTCTATACTTTTTGATACTGGCGCCGATCGAAGTTTTATCTCTCGCGCCTTCGAGCAGAAGCTTGCGCGACCGCGCAACGATTTAAAAGAAAATTTTTCAGTTGAATTGGCTAATGGTGAAACTGTTTTAATAAACTCAGTGATTAAAGATTGTACGCTTAACCTTAACGAAAACGATTTTCTGATCGACCTCATCCCCATGCCTCTTGGAAGCTTTGATGTTATCATTGGTATGGACTGGCTCTCGAAGAATCGCGCCGAAGTTATTTGCGCCAAGAAATTGATTCGCATACCTCGAGAAAATGGTGATCTTCATATTTACGGCGAAAAACCCTCCAGTGGTCTTAAACTTATGTCTTGCGCCGAAGCCCAAAGACTCATGCGGAAGAAGTGTGTTGCATTCTTAGCCCATGTGGTTAAACCTGCTGAAGAGAAGAAGCTTCGCGATATCCCTGTTGTGCGTGATTTCCCTGAAGTTTTTCCTGATGATCTTCCTGGTATCCCTCCCGCTCGTGAAGTCGAGTTCCGTATTGATCTTGTCCCTGGTGCTTCCCCCGTGGCTAAATCTCCTTACCGTCTTGCGCCCGCTGAGATGCAAGAATTGGCAAGTCAACTTCAAGAGTTGACCGCTAAAGGATTCATTCGCCCTAGCTCTTCGCCCTGGGGTGCTCCGGTGTTGTTCGTTAAAAAGAAAGATGGATCGTTTCGCATGTGTATTGATTACCGCGAGTTGAACAAACTCACCATTAAAAACCGGTATCCCTTACCGCGTATTGACGACCTCTTTGATCAACTCCAAGGTGCCTCTTGTTTCTCGAAGATTGATCTCCGCTCTGGCTATCACCAGTTGCGCATCCGCGATGAAGATGTTCCGAAGACTGCTTTTCGAACTCGTTATGGCCATTTTGAATTCTTGGTCATGTCCTTCGGTCTAACCAACGCACCCGCCGTTTTCATGGATCTAATGAATCGGGTGTGTAGGCCTTTCTTGGATAAATTCGTGATTGTGTTTATCGATGATGTTCTGGTGTATTCTAAGACCAAGGCCGAGCACGAGCAACATCTTCGGTTGGTGTTGCAAAAGCTTAGAGCTGAGCAACTCTATGCTAAGCTTTCCAAGTGTGAATTCTGGTCTGATGAAGTACAGTTTCTTGGTCATGTTGTAAACAAGATGGGTATTCATGTCGACCCATCCAAAATTGAAGCAATCAAGAACTGGATTACGCCATCCTCTCCTTCTGAGATCCGTTCCTTTCTGGGCTTAGCTGGTTATTACCGGCGCTTCATTTCGAACTTCTCAAAGATCGCTTTGCCTTTAACAGCTCTAACGCACAAAGGTAAACCATATATTTGGGGCTCGAAGCAAGAAGAAGCCTTTCTAACGCTCAAGCGTTTGTTGTGTGAAGCTCCTGTTCTTGCGCTACCTGAGGGTAATGATGATTTTGTCGTGTATTGCGATGCATCCAACCAAGGTCTCGGTTGTGTTCTTATGCAACGAGGCAAGGTTATCGCTTATGCATCGAGGCAACTTAAGGTCCATGAAAAGAATTATACAACTCACGACCTCGAACTAGGTGCAGTTGTTTTTGCCTTGAAGATCTGGAGACACTACCTTTATGGTACTAAGTGTATCCTCTACACTGACCATAAAAGCCTTCAGCATATCTTTGATCAAAAGGAACTTAACATGAGGCAACGCCGATGGAACGAACTCATCAGCGATTACGAATGTGAGATCCGGTATCATCCTGGTAAGGCTAATGTGGTAGCCGATGCGCTCAGCCGAAAACCCTGCCAGCTCAACTGTATTTTGCCGCGCACGCAGCTTCACTTTGCGCCGATTCAGAGCAATCTTGAATCACGCATTCGCGACGCGCAGCGCGCATCCATCAGTAATGGTAACCTTCGCGCCGAGTTAGCGTGTGGCGCGGAAGCGCATTTTGTCCCTAATCTGAGTGGAATTCTCTGCTATCTCAATCGCATCTGGATTCCCTTTGATGAGAATCTTCGCGCTGATATCCTGAGTGAAGCGCACAAATCTCGGTATTCTATTCATCCTGGCGCTGATAAGATGTACAAGGATTTGCGCATTACTTATTGGTGGCCCGGTATGAAAAAGGATATTGCTGTGTTCGTAGCTAAATGCCTGACTTGTTCTAAAGTAAAAGCTGAACACCAACGCCCATCTGGTTTGCTCGAACAACCAGAAATTCCTACGTGGAAATGGGAATGTGTAGCGATGGACTTTATTACCAAGTTACCTTTGACAGCAAGCAAACATGATAGCATTTGGGTAATAGTGGATCGATTGACTAAGTCTGCTCACTTTCTGCCCATTCGTGAAAACTACCGTGTTGAGCATCTCGCGCAGCTTTATGTCAAGGAAATTGTCTGCCGCCATGGTACTCCTTTGAGCATCATATCCGATCGCGATGGCCGTTTTATATCTCGCTTTTGGAAATCTCTCCAATCTGCGCTAGGAACTCGCTTGGACATGAGTACGGCATATCATCCTCAGACTGACGGTCAGTCTGAGCGAACTATTCAGACTCTTGAGGATATGCTCCGATCTTGTGTTCTTGATTTTGGAGGTAATTGGGATTCGCACCTGCCTTTGATCGAGTTCTCTTATAATAACAGCTATCATTCCAGTATTGGTATGGCCCCATTTGAAGCACTTTACGGTCGTAAGTGCCGCTCCCCGATTTGTTGGAGCGAAGTGGGTGAAACTCAAATCACAGGACCAGAACTTGTTCAAGAGACAACCGATAAAATCGCCAAGATCCGTGATCATCTGCTGACTGCCAGAAGCCGACAGAAGAGTTACGCAGATCGTAGGCGGAAGCCTCTCGAATTTCAAGTTGGTGATCTTGTTCTCCTCAAGGTGTCGCCCTGGAAAGGTGTTGTCCGCTTTGGGAAGAAAGGTAAGCTTGCTCCTCGATATGTTGGTCCATTCAAGATTCTCGCGCGTGTGGGAAAAGTTGCCTACAGACTTGACCTGCCGCCCGCGCTCAGTAATGTGCATCCAACGTTCCATGTATCCAATCTCAAGAAGTGTTTAGCTGACGAGAACCTTCACATTCCACTTGATGAAGTTCAAGTTGATGAAACTATGCATTTCGTTGAGAAGCCTGTTGAGATTATGGATCGCGAGGTTAAGCAAACCAAGCGCAGTCGTATCCCTATCGTGAAAGTTCGCTGGGAGTCCAAGCGCGGAGCCGAGTTTACATGGGAAAGGGAAGATCAAATGAAGATCAAGTACCCGCACCTGTTCTCTGCGCAACCTACTTCGAGATAAATTTCGGGACGAAATTTCTTAAAGTAGGGGAGACTGTGACATCTGACCCGATCCGACCCGACCCAGGTACCCGTTTCTCTGACCCGATCTCTTTCTTTTATGATTTAATATTTATTTATACTTATATTTTACTTTTAATAATAATAATATACTTTTCCTTCCCGCCTCTTTCTCTCTCTTTCTTTCCGCCGTTCCGTCCCTCTCCTCTCTTTCCGCCTTCTTTTCCCTCTTGTCGCCGTCCCGCCCTTACGCCTTGTTTCCCTCTTTTCTTCTAACTCTTTGCTTGTCCTTTGTCCCTTCCCGCCTAAGGTTGTCTACGCAGCTCCACGCGCCAGACCCCTTACAAGGAATCCTGCGTGAAGACCACCTGTTTCAGCGATACGCGAGACGAACTCTTCTCGCAGCGCGCTAAGGATTGTAATTCTTCTCGCAGCGCGCTAAGAACGGTAGTTCTTCCCGCGACGCGCTAAGGATTGTAGTTCTTCTCGCAGCGCGCTAAGAATTGTAGTTCATCCCTCGACGCGCGAAGAATTATAGTTCTTCCCGCGGCGCGCTAGGAATTTTAGTTCCTCCCGCGGCGCGCTAAGAAATGTAGTTCTTCCCGCGACGCGTTAAGGTTGGTTCTGTCTGCCTTCGCGCTCGCGCTCTCTTGACCTTCTGTGTCTGCCTTCGCGCTCGATGCCTTCTCGCGCTAAACCCTTTGAGTTTTCTTCTGTTTAATCTAGCCGTTGCTTTTGAGTTGTCTTATCTTTTGAGCTGTTGACCTAATCTGCTTTATGTCTGAAAAGTTACTTTCAGCGCAGCATGCGCACCAACCCCATTGGTTGGCAGATAAAGTGACTGACATAATCTTTTGAGAATCTGCTTTTGCCATGCTTGACCAGCAACTTTATCTGTCCTCTCCCATGCCTTTTTCTGAATCCTGTCAGCCTTTTTCCCTTTTTCCCTGCTACCATATCTTTTGATATCTTTACTTTTCAGAACTTTTTACTGTTGATATCTTTTCTTTTACTTTTGGAGATCTTTTCTAGGGTTTGTGTCCCCTAGGGTTTGCCTATATATAGTACTATTTTCTTAACACTTCACACACTACACTTATTCTCTTCCTCCCTTTTTGCTCTCTGCCGTTGTTCTTCAGCCGCCTCCCTCCTCTCTTGCCTCCGTTTTCTCCTCTCCTCTGCCCTGTTTTCCGGTAATATATTATATATAATAACCTATTAATTATGCTAACTTATAATCAGGACTTAAAACAGATCGTTAAAACAATAATCTTTAATTATAGGTTAACTTGTGCTTGTTTAAAGTTGGTTCTTGCTTTATCTATCATCGCATCTTTATCAAGTGAGTAATCTCGTACCTAATCCCTTTTTGCTTTTAATGTTTTGGGATGTTCATGTGTTCATACAAACTTAGAGTCTTAAACTTGTTTATGAGCTTTAGTCGCGCAGTATCCCATGTGTTGAGGACGTTTACTTGGCTGTTTATTTGTATGTGTGTATCATTAACCGCTTTGTTCGGCCTATTCCGCAGTTTTCATGGATCCATTAGATGAACACGGGAGACCTATCGTTTACGGTTTTCTTTGTTTACACTTGCACAGATGTTTTTCTCGTTTTTGTGCTCAATTGGGAGCACGGATTGAACTATGAACTATGAGCTATGATCTATTTAGGCTTGATCACAATCTGATTGCACCCTTGTTAAACACCAGACATACGCATGTTGCGCGCAGATTTATTGCTATCTATGTATTGTATTAAACTTGATTTCTCACCAACACGCAAGTGTTTGACGTTTATTTTAACACATGTTCAGGTTTGCAGTAGCCGTTTTGGAGCTTGTGGACACATAGGACGTTTTTACTTTTGGACCTAGATTAAAATGTATCAAGACAAGTTATTGCTGTTCGAATATTTTGATTTATAATATATTGATTTATGTTGATTTATATTATGTGTTTGCTTTGCGCGTGCGCGAATGAATGTATTTATTAAATATTGACACCCAATAGTGTCACGAGTAATGAAACAATATGTGGCGCCCCGATGTATAATCCGCCTTTGGTCGGGGTGTTACACTAACGGTTAATAGATTTGATATTTAATCTATTCCTATTAATCGATTTATGTTTTAATCTATTTAGGGTTTAAAGGTATGATTTTTTTTTAAATTATCGGTTAATCAATATGATGTTTATTATGTTTGTTACTTAAAAGTATGTTTATATATTGTGATTTTTTGTTCATAATACGCCTTTTTCCAAGTTTCACTAATATTAATTTATTTTTATGACATATCAATTTAAAATTTGAAAATCTTATTATATATGGATAGGAACCAAAGTGTTATAATCTAACTAATATAATAAAGCAACTCAATTCTATCCACGTGTCATTAATCTTAGATGTTCACATAAGACTCCACATCATCACATTTTCATATAATTATTTTCCACATATTCATAATTAATTTTTGGTAACATTAAACTATTATTTTTTGAAACTAAAATCTTTTTTAATATAGTTGATCAATTAGTTATATATTGACTAGAAATTCGCAACCTTACAAAAATTGTTATTTTTAATTAAAACAATTCTACAACAACAATTTTACAAAAAAAAAAAACAATTAAAACAATATTACAAAATGCAAACCAGGAATTTTTTTCAAAGAGGATGGATCCACGGCAAACATTTCAATAAAAATAAAAAAAAACGGGGTAATTAAAACGGTTTCTAAATTAGTCAACATGTCAAATTGGTTTATTATTATAGTTAGATGTCTAATTTTTGGTAATTCCAAAAATCAAGCCCTGAATTTTTATTAGAAATTATATGCCGCATTTATAGGCTTATTATAGGGTTTTTGTAAGTCCTCCCGGGGCGTCGCCGATCGATACGAGATCAGCACGACGTCTAGGAGTGCGGAATCCTCCTAGACTCGTTAATGGTGTAGAAGATGAAGAACACGATTACACACAAACACATACACGAACAAACACACGAATGGGATAAACACATCTGCAGATCTTTTATATAATAACCAAAACACTTACATACCAAACATGAAAACAAATGACGGCCGACCCGAGGTGAGCTCTACCTCGGGCCGTCCCACACGACTCTCCCTCTCGGTTTCTCTCTAGACAAATAAACTGATCACTCAAAACTCCAACTTTCTGAATTCCCAAAAACCTAAACAAGACACACATATACATATATATAAACTTCGCGGGCTTGGGCTTGGGCCTGTAGGCGAAGTTGTTACAACTTCGCCTATGGCGAAGTTGTCCTAACTTCGTACATCATTTCCGCTGATCAGAATTGCATAGCGACGGTCACAAAATGCACCAACAGACTCCCCTTTGACCGTTGCTCTCAATTCTAACAAACACAAAAGATCATCTGTTACAAAACATGCACCAACAGACTCCCTCTTAACTGATGATCTTCTGTTTGCTCTTCAACCAACCGTGTCTGAAACTGTCTTGTAGCTTCACAAATCTACCAATCACCCAGCGTCTTCCATATCCGATCTCCCCTTCAGTGTAAGCTTCTCCGACTATATAGATTGAGGTCTTTGAAATGCATGCATCCCCGTGCCTAATTGATCATCTCAACCAATCACGTGAGTCCTTCTGACTTCACAACACGTGAAGTTGGGCTCCCTCCACAACTTCACCAACACGTCGGCATACGATAAGGTTTAATCTTCAACTACTCAACATCAAGTGATCAATTTCATCACAAAACCACCTTGACAGAATCTAACACACATGACCATTAATTAATCCGAAGCATCTTCAATCACCAGAGATAACGATCAAGAACATAAACACTTTAATTCCCGATTAAATCCAACTTGTTCCAGAATTTTCACTCTAATAAATAAGCATCGCGTTTCAGGATCTAATTCTCGAACGCCTTGAAAATAACATAAATAATATGCTCTGACCGCAATCCAGTAATGACAAAAACCTTCAGTTCAATTTGACTTTCTTCAGTTGGTCAACCTCGAACAACAACAATTTCATTGCCCACAAACACCCAAATATGTGTCAATATCCAGTTTCAATCAATATCCCATTCACAACCTCAACTCCATATCCAGAGTTGACACGTATTTGTTCACACGTAAGACCAAGAGATAACAAGTTTCACTCGTTGACGGAACAACGTCTTCGGTCTCACAATAATCGTGTACACCTGGCCATACAGACGAGAACTCCAAACACTTTTTTTTTTTTAACTTCGCCTAAAGTCAACTTCGCTCCTCCTTAACTTCGCCTGTCCATAACTTCGCCTGTCCAAAACATCGCCTGACAGATAACTTCGCCTGAGATAAGCGAACTTGTGAGGTAGGCGAAGTTGTGGATAACTTCGCTTAACCTTATATCTTCGCCGAAACCCTTACAAACAGTAGCGGCAACTTCGCCTGAACCCCATAACTTCGCCTGTAGCAGCTGTTCGGCCAGAAACGCATCAGAAACGTGCCAGAAACACCAAAACGCAGATCTCGAACCATAGCATAAGAGCCTAAGGCTCTGATACCACTTGTAAGTCCCCCCGGGGCGTCGCCGATCGATACGAGATCCGCACGACGTCTAGGAGTGCGGAATCCTCCTAGACTCGTTAATGGTGTAGAAGATGAAGAACACGATTACACACAAACACATACACGAACAAACACACGAATGGGATAAACACATCTGCAGATCTTTTATATAATAACCAAAACACTTACATACCAAACATGAAAACAAATGACGGCCGACCCGAGGTGAGCTCTACCTCGGGCCGTCCCACACGACTCTCCCTCTCGGTTTCTCTCTAGACAAATAAACTGATCAATCAAAACTCTAACTTTCTGGATTCCCAAAAACCTAAACAAGACACACATATACATATATATAAACTTCGCGGGCTTGGGCTTGGGCCTGTAGGCGAAGTTGTTACAACTTCGCCTATGGCGAAGTTGTTCTAACTTCGCCTATGGCGAAGTTGTCCTAACTTCGTACATCTTTTCCGCTTATCAGAATTGCATAGCGACGGTCACAAAATGCACCAACAGACTCCCCTTTGACCGTTGCTCTCAATTCTAACAAACACAAAAGATCATCTGTTACAAAACAAGCACCAACAGTTTTATTTATAGGATGTATGTTGCATTATATTGAATTCGATTTATTGTATTTATTATTTAATTAAAACGGTTTCTAAACTTACGGTGTTTATTAAAAATAAACATCTCCATATGTAGTATATAACATGCGCTTATAGATGCATTATCCACATTAAAACAATCTTCTGCCTTTGAAGCTTTTACAAAGTAAGTTCTTCAACTGTTGATTATAAATTTTATATTTAAACGAATTATTTTAGTAAAGTCTTTTATCGTTTGATTTAAAACAGATTACAATGGAGGTTCAAAGCTTTACAATGTTGGATGAAATTGATGATCTCAAAACATCTCCATCCACAATTAAGTTTAGAGTTTTGAGAGTATGGACCGTCAAGGATAACAAACACTCCAAACGAGGACTTCTTGATGGAGATGGTCCTCATGGATCAATCTGTAAGTTTTTTATTGTTTTATATTTTCCTTTCTCTATGCTACTCTTTTCATTAATTATCTACACATGTTTCTTCTTCTTCTTATTATTATTATTATTATTATTATTATTATTATTATTATTATTATTATTATTATTATTTCATGACAGGAGAATCGAATGCAAGCTACGGTTTTTGAACCCGACATTTTTTGTTTCAAAAGGTTTTTGAACGAAAACTCTACACGGGTGAAAATATAAGTTTAAACATGGTATGCATTTGTAAGCTTAGTTTTCAAATAATATTACAAAATCTGTTACTAATATGTTTTTTTTATTTTTTTCAGGTATAATGATTCATTTATGTTATATTATTCCTTATTTACTGAATTATTTATTTATAAAGTATTTTCTTTTTATCCTATAGACATAGTTTAACATATTTTGTAATATCTGTTGGTAAAAAACTTATGTCAAAATTTGTGTTGATTGAATATGTTTTTTACATTTTATATTGTTTCTTGATATGTTTTCTACCGTGTGTAACACGGGTTATTATCCTAGTTATTATATATAATAATTAAGAAGTTTGGCGACGTAATCACGTGATTGGACCACGTGGCCTCACGTGATTGGTCGGCTTTTATGTTTTATTTTAATTTGTTTTTCATTTTCAAATTTGCGTCTATTCGCCGCCGTAAAATACGAGTTTTTTTTAATTGTTGACAGTGTCAAATGATTCCGGTCAAATTCACGTCAGCTCAAGGTCGCAACCTAAGGTTTTTTTCCCCGCGGTTTTTTTTTGTCCGTCGATTCTAGACGAATTCGCGTCAGGTCACGCCACAACGCGTGCATATTTTTGGTTTTTGCCATAGTCTTTTTTATGTAAATATGTTAATTTATTGCATTTTAAGTGTTGTCGAATTAGCTTATTGCTTTAATTTCAGTGTCGTAACCTGATGCCAACCGAACTCGTGTTGGTTCACCACCAAAACACATGGTTTTCAGTGTACGATTTTATGGTTTGCTTTATTTTTGGAGCCGTAACGAGATATCAACCGAAGTGTCATCGGTTCGTAACCACAACGCGTGATGTTAATTTGTTGTATTTTTGCATTAACAAAGCATTGGGGTGGGGGGGGGGTTATTATGGTTTCGTAATCCGGTACTAGTCGAATTCATCTCGACTCGCAGACGCACTGCACGATTTGATAAGCCGAGTAATAAAAGCAAGCGTTATAATAATAGTAAACAAACAAACAAACAAACAAAGAGTAGAGAGAGAAAGAGAGAGTCAAATTTCAAGAGGCAGGCAAATCCCGTCCGATCGGCAACGGAACATCCGGCATGGCTTCTGCAATGAAAATCGTTATCGGTCTACTCACACTTGTCACTGCTGGAATGATTGTCGGTAATTAATCCTTACATCGTCACTTCACTATTGAAATCAATTAATTTCTCTGTAATTTACACAAACTAAATTGTAATAATAAGATTAATAATGTGGATTATGCTAAATTTAGTTCCTCGTATTGCGTTTATATCTTCAATTTTATTTTACGATTTTTTTAATTTTATTTTGTTGGTTGGTACCAAAAGTTTTAGGTCAAATCGTTAGTAATGGGGCGTGCACGGTTCGGTTCGGTTTGGTTCAGTTATTAGCTTCAATCAAATTAACCAATCGGTTATCAGTGTATTTGGTTAGAAATATGAATGGTTCGGTTGGGTTAATTTCGGGTACAGAAAGTAACCGATAGTCGATTTTCGGTTAATTCCGGTTTGGTTTACGGTTTTCGGTTCGGTTTTTGATAGGGGTGTGCACTGTTTGGTTCCGTTCGGTTTGGTTGTTAGCTTCAATCAAATTAACCAATCGATTTTCGGTTTATTCGGTTAGTTTTTTTGGTTTTCTGTTTGATTAATTTTGGTTAATCACCAAAATCCTATTTTTGCTAAAATTGTTACTGAAAAATACATGAAATGGACTAATGGAGATAAATATATATACATGAAATGGAGGTATAAAAGCTAGAATTATATGAAAATATTAATGGTTCGGTTCGATTAATTAACCGCAGGTACAAAAGGTAACTGATGATTGATTTTCGGTTAATCCCGGTTGTGTTCTGTTTGATTTTCGGTTATTGAAATCAAAACCGAACTGTCAAAAGATAAAACCGAACCAAACAGAGCCGTGAATAACGGTTTGGTTTCAGTTAGTTTCACGGTTTGGACGAAATGTAAGATCGAAATTAGCACGCTTAGTTTCATTTAAGGGTGATATATATAATAAAAATGTGTAAGATAACATATAAAACAATTTTAGCGTATGGCAATCTAAAGGTCCGGCCCGGTTTTATATGTGTTGAAATTTTGAGACTGACCGACAGAAAATTAAGAAAAAAAACTTGACAGTGAAACCAAACTGATGACAGGTTTGGGAGGTTTCATGGTTTCAAACGGTGAACACCCCTAGATTATTTTGCTGTTGTTGAGAGTTATTTTAATTCGTAAATGTTCATTTGATGGTAAAGGTCATAGTTGATGATTAGTGATATGTTCCTAAAAGGTTGGTCAACGTAGCCATCTTCTATAGAAATATTTTTGTAACTCCAAAATATTTCTATTCTATTGCTTTCTTATAATTCAATGCAGTTATCAAATTCTGTTTTACACTAATATACAAATTTAACACTTTTTCATGTGTATCTTAATGTGTATTTATATCATTTGCCAAAGCTGGAAAATGAAAAGTACAAGTTAGCCAATGGGCTGAATGTTAAACACTATAAGATAATACTATATAAGATGTAAATCACCGTGTATTTAATCTTGCTATGCTGATCGCAATGCAGGAGCTTTGCTTCAGTTGGCGTTTATTTGGAATTTGGAAGATTCACATGGTATAATATTATCTCCTTTATAAGATCTCAGATCTGGCATGCAGGAGTTTTTATTTTTATTATTTTTTGTTTGTAGGCTCCGCGTTTCCTTCCTTTAGAAGAACACTTGTGGGTCGGAATGTTGGTGGCAATCAGTTGCCTGCAGGTCGGTATGTTACATTTTATTTTTCGCAAGTATATACTTTTTGTGAGTTACTAGTATCGTGAATCGTTTATATTTTAGAATTTTGCAGTTAGCTTAAGTACAGTCAGTAATTTATTAGTTAGATCCTTCAAATGTCACCAGTCCTGCCAAATTATTTAATGTTTATATGTTTAATAAGAAAAATATAAACGGAAATAAAGAAAAATTCTATGCAATTATTCTGTCTCTGACTTTGTCTTTTATTCTCTTATGGTTTCAGTTGCATCTGGCTGGTGGAATGACACAGACGCTGCCATTTTACGCATCGAATATGTATGTTTTTCATCTAGATGCATTTTTACTAGTTTTATATTGCAATCTTATGTTAAATTAAAACCTCAAATTATTTGGAATTTTGGATGCTAAGCTAAAAATCACTGAGATCCACATTAAAGAAATATGCTTTCATATGCTGCAAAACTGTAGACAAAAAAGTTTATATACATATACGTTGAATAGATAACCATGAAGTTTAGCAAGAATTTATTTTTGTTAAATGAGTAATGCAAAGTTCAAAATTGCATGGATAATGATATAATCCAATTTATTAAAGTAGTGTTTTGTCAGTAATTATCTATAAAAATTTTTGTGAAATAAGAAAATAATTCATAGCTCAGAAGAATGAAAAGAAACAATGTAGCAGTGTTTACTCTAAATTTATACAGTATCATTTCATCTTAAATTCTTAATATATATTTTTGTCACATTTATATTATATTTATGTTTTTTGTTTTCATTATCTATGCAGGTTAAACCTGAAGTAGTTAGCTGGTCCCCACGTATCATTTTGTTCCATAACTTTTTAAGCTCAGAGGTACACAAATAATGTTTTTACATTGTTCACCATAGTTTTCTAGGTTAGCCAGTATTGCTGTGATTTGTTGAGTATTTTAATTTTATTTTTCTTACATTCAAAACTTGATAGTTATTATTGAAGTTAACTCCTGATTGTTGTGACCATTGTAGGAATGCCATTATCTTAGAGCAGTAGCCAAGCCCCATCTTCATGTGTCAACCGTTGTGGATGCAAAAACCGGGAAGGTATGTTAAAGATATATATAGAAGGGTGTTTTTAATTTAAAGGACTTGTAAAACAGGAATTCTTAAATTTTTATTTCTTTTTTGTCTTCAATAGGGAATTAAGAGTGACGTTCGAACAAGTTCGGGCATGTTTCTAAACCATGAAGAGAGGAAGCACCCAATGATACACGTGAGTATATATACATATTCTAATACCATTTATCATTTGATCCGTGCATTTGAATATTTTATATATTTTTTATTTGCAAAACCAGGCTATTGAAAAACGAATCTCTACGTTTTCTCAAATCCCCATTGAAAACGGAGAGCTGATTCAAGTGTTGAGGTGAGTGTTTTATTTGATGCGTTTAATCGGCATTAATTTACAGGAATACTAATACATTTTCAGCATTAAAACTAATATCTACAGAAGCACAGGTATGAACCAAATCAGTTTTACAGACCCCATCACGACTACTTTTCTGACACGGTAAACAAATTTATATATCCATCTTTCAATCTACCTAATTTGCCCTTTAATCCTTTAAAATTGAATATGTTATTATTTTCTTGTAGTTTAACTTGAAGCGTGGTGGTCAAAGAGTAGCTACAATGTTGATGTATTTGACTGATAATGTTGAAGGCGGAGAAACTTTTTTTCCTATGGTAAGAGTTGAATGCTCACCTTTAAATCAGATGTGAATATTATATTATTTTCTTGTAGTTTAACTTGTTTAAAATATCAGGCTGGTTCAGGTGAATGCAGTTGTGGTGGAAAAACGGTGAAGGGACTTTGTGTAAAACCGAATAAAGGAGATGCTGTGCTTTTCTGGAGCATGGTTTGTTCTTTTAAAATTGCTTATTTACCCTTTGATAATACTAAAATATAATTGACTAAGGGTGTAAACAAGCCGAGCCCGGCTGAGCCCAAGCTTGATTAGGCTTGAGCTTGGCTCGCGAGTTTTTTTAAAGCTCGGGCCCGATTTGTTTATTATTGATTAATTAAATTATATACATTTTTAATTATCTTTATATATTTGAGAAAAAAGTCAAAAACCTTAAACGAGCCTGAACTTGGCTTGAGCTCGTGTAGTATATTAAACTAGCCAAAGCTCGGCCGTTCAGTGTGAAATTAATACATAGAAGTCAAAAGGAGTTCAAAGTTAAGAGTACATAAAGCTTGAGATCGGGCTCGATAATTAAACTAGCTTTATTTGAGGCTCAGGGTCAGCTCGTTTCAAGCTTTTTATCGATCCAAGCTCGAGTAGCTCGTGAACAGCTCGGCTCATTTGCACCTCTAACTATAATGTTGCATAATGTATTGTTTTTGGTTTTATAAAAGCCTAAACATTTGTGAAACAATGCAGGGGCTTGATGGGCAATCGGACCCGGACAGCATTCATGGAGGTTGTGAGGTTCTCTCTGGAGAGAAATGGTCTGCTACAAAATGGATGAGACAGAGAGCTACTTCCTGAAGATTATTATTATTAGCATGCCAAGTTTATTGGTGATATTTTACAAATATAGTGTCTAGTTTTTTCTTTCTTTTTCTTTTTTCTTTTTAATTTATGAAGCCAATACAAACAAGTAAATTGAAACAGTCAAATTTAGCCTTGAATTTGGACACTTAAAGTCATGCAAAACTCGTATAATAGATGCCAAATTTTGTTTTAGCGTGATTGGTTGAAGGGCTTGGCGTACTAGCTTTTGTGACGATATTACTCATCGTGTTAATGGGGTTGATATGGGTTTAGGATGTGGTTGCTACTTGCTAGCAGGTAATGCTATTTAAAAAAGGGAAGGCAAACAGGGATGGCTTCCCTGTTGTCTTTTTATGGCGGTTAGTTTTACGATAGGCGAAGGCGGTGATGATGGTTAGGGGGGGCAATGGGTAGGTGGCGGTGGCAAACACCAACTGTTGACAAACATAAACTGATGGCTGTAATCCATTTGAGGTTTGAACACGTTTTAAACAAGCTATTCTATGTTAGTGACCCAAAACAAAAAATGAAACATTTATTTCATTTTCACTACATTCTTATCTTTGTTTTGTTTTGTAGATATTTTAGAAATTTAAATCTCGATTTCATTCATGTAAACTAAACATTCTTCAAATGGTGAATAAGCTCAAGTAACTGCTGTCGCCTACCCTGTTGCCAGTTGCTGTATTACTGCCACCATATCTGCCGCAACCGCCAATCACCACTATGACCGCCGTCTCTCCTTGGTTGTGATTAGTAAGTGGTACACACAATGGTAGATTCCAATTTTCTATTCAGATTGTTTTGTCGCCATCAGCCACTGGTTCTCAAACACCGTAGCCTCCGACCGGCTTGTCAAACCAGCAGGTCTCCGAGAATCATGAAAAATTTTTGAGCCGAAGACGAGAAAAATTGGGCCTTAAATTAAATTGTAACCCGAGATGATGAAGGGTGGCAATGTTATAATTTATTTTGTATACATACGTTATTTCGTTCTTACACGTTATATTACATTCGTCCTTGCGCGTGTGGGTGCCTTCTAGGCTGTTCTAGCGCGGGGTTATGGTTAAGAGGATTCTATACCACACCGATCAGGTTGGGTAGCCGGTAGCATGTCAAAACGAGGAAGCCTCAGAAATTGGCCCAATGGGTTAAATTGAAACCGAAACAAAATAGAGAATTAACCCGGTTAGGTACTTTAATAGTTTGATTGGGCTGGAAGCCTGGTTACAATAATATCAATATACCATGGGCCATGCAGCCTATGCTTTAGAGTAGAGGTGTGCAAACCCAATTTTTTTATTCCAAACCGAACCAGTTTGGTCAAATCATGGTCCAAACCGGTTTGACTCAAACCGTTCAGTTTAGAAACCGGTTTAGGAGCAAGAAAGGTTGAACCGGTCCAACTCAATTTGTTTCGGTTTTGAACCGGTTTAACCGGTTTGGTAGTTCAAAAGGGGATCCGGTCCCAAAACTAGCGGGCTATGTCGGTTTGGGACCCGGTTTTTTGTCAAACTGGGTCGGGTTAGTTTGCAGTGAACCGGTCCCAAACCGTTTTTTTACATCTCTACTTTTGAGTTTAGTGACTGCTAGCTTGCTAGGCTGCTATTTTGGTGTTTCCACTTTGTTAGCAAAATAATAATCTGGATACAGAAATTTATTAAATGTTTTTATTTTGTTAGTAAATATCATTTTCTATAAAAGTGCAAGCAACGCCAAATTTTTATAAAGAATGTTTTATACGTGCATTGATAAATGATAAATTTGCGATTATATATCATATCGTCTTTTTCATGAAAATAGACATGATAGTGGACTAAATTGTTCTACTTTAGAAAAAAGTTGTGTCTTCCACTAGGTCATGTTGGGAGAGGCATATATGTATATACCTGCCTATATAATGCTATTCAAGTCACCAGACAAAGAGGCAACCATGGGTTTGGGTTGGTATGTTTATATCGATGATCGATCATATATATGAATTGGTCTCATGGCCATACGCGGTCGGAAGCCTTTTAAGTTAAAAGCTGATAAACAAAGTACATGTTTGTAGTATGCTGCTTTCCTTCAAAGGATATTTTGTATTCAGACAGATGAAATTCTTAGCATTTGTTCGTTGATAGTAATCCTATACGTCGATCTATAGACCTGATCGAATCGATCCGTAACAAGTACTCCAACACTTAGATTTACTCAATGGTTTAAAGTCCTATTAATTTGTTAGCCTAAATTAAATGTTCGATACAAGTTTGTTATAAAGTTTAAGTCAGTTATGTAATTAGAGTAAAGTTTGTTTTTGTTTTAACTGAATACATGTTTACAAGAAAACAAACCCATCATATGGTTTTGGTGATAAGTTAAAAAAATGGTTGTACCTTTTCTTTTGTTTTAATTGAATACATGCTTTCTTACTATGCGTGTTGTAGTGCAAGCACAATCGACATTATTGCCGTCGAATCCAAAACATTGTAGAATGTTTTGTTGTTTTAGAAATTATTTGCCAACTCATGTTCCAAGTTGTTAGAATATAAAAAAGTGTACGTTAAGAAAAACATTGTTTATTTTGTGTCAAATTATGTGGTTCTGGAACTCTAATAGGCCAATGTAATTGTTCTTTGTAGGAACACGGCTGCCCTTCGCAAACTTTTAGTGTATGAGCATGGAAGCTAGCTAGACCTCAACATGTACCATATGAATATTAAATGCAAAATAAAATAGAAGTGTTACAATGAATACGACATATATACGTATGTAAGCACATGAAAAGACCAACAACGAGCATAGTGATATATTGTTTACGCAACATGTTTATTAATTGTGTAGAGTCTAATGACATTAGAGATTTGCAGTATTCAGCTATGCATTTTATTTTGTTGGACTAGGGTTGCCGGTTACATATGCTTGATTACAAAGTTTTGGTACACGACAAAGGGATGGTAGCGCCGTGCCATTTGTGAAATCTAAGAGAATGCGATTTTACATATGTACGTATGTATGATATCTATGTGAGCATGTACTATACATGTGTATGTATCTATATGCCATCGATTGATCAAGTGAAAGAGACATATTCCAAGATACAATATTTATATGTATATAAATGTTTTGTTATACTTTTAACTTTGTTTTAAGAAAAATATTTATATGCATATGCTTTTGGGTGGGGAAAAGTTAAAATGCAAAGCCAGACAAAAATAAAAAGTGTGAAAATGATTTGTGATCACACAAAAACATTTAAAAAAATAAAAAAATAATACTAAAAAAATCTTAACTCAAAATATAAATAAAAAACGAAAAAAATTTAAAAAAACAAAATGTTTCCCCCGTCATTTCCGTTCCAAAAAAAATCGCCAAAAAGACACAATGCCGAAAATCAACAAACAACACAATGATAAACAAAAAAAAGACACAATATGTCGCAAAATATAATACAACACCGAACAAAATATAACACAATGTTAAGTAATATAACACAATATCAAGAAAAAAAAGACACAACCAATAACGATAATAAACAAAAAATACAATGATAAATAGTTAGACACAACGATCTTTTTTTCCTTAACATTGTGTCTTTTTTCGAGATTTTTTTTTGTTATTTTTTATTTTTAGTGAGCGACGAAGAAGGTGGAAACATTTTTGTGTTTTTATATTTTTTATTGTTTTATTAAATTTTAAGTTATGATTTTTTAATATATTTTCATTATTTTTAAGGGTTTTTTTTTGTTTGCTACAACAAATCATTCACATTTTTCTAATTTTTGCCTTCTTTTACTATAGGACTTAAATCCAAGACCTCTTAAACTCTTTTAATCTAACGCGTTTAATTGGTTTTAACGAATTTGTTTTATCTTTTATAGAATGAGTTGACCATATGCTTTGTTAATTAATAGTTTGTTAAAATAACTATATGAAATATGAGGCTTATTATAAATTTAGAAATTGTTTTGTTAATTTAACGTTTTAACTTTATTGTAAGGGAAATATTTATATATAATTGTCTGGTTGATTTTTTTAGAAGGACGAATTTGTTTTATCTTTTATCATCTACTATAGGATTTAAATCCAAGACCTCTTAAACTCTTTTAATCTAACGCGTTTAAATGCCTTGTCTTTGGTATTGGTTTTAACATTACTTTTTGGTAACTGTTTACACATAATCGTTTGTTAAATAAACTTTAAATACGAGTTTTATAAAATAAGCTTCTTTATACCTTGTTTAATTTCGTACTACTTAAAAGAATAAACCCTATTTTATTTTCAAAATAAATAAAAATTGATGTCCCCGCAGGCCGTAACCACTTGTAAAAGCTAATAAAAAATTGATTTAGCGTTGGTGATCCTATCTCGTGACGAAAACATCCTAGTTTGTTTATAACTAGTATTTTACCCGGCGCATTCCGGGACAAAATGGGTAAAACCCGAGCGGTAAGGCGATTCTAATTCAGTCGATTTTAGTTACATGCTTTATGATATCGGAAATACATACCAAAAATAAAAATAGAAAATAAATAAAAATTTAGGTGGACCAATGGGTTGACGTCGGTCGGTAGAACTCGTTCGGTCGGTTTTCGTTACGCTATCGGAATTAAAACAAAATGAGGTAAGTCAACGCGAGTTTAATCGGTTTCTGTTACATTCGTTACGATACCGGAACTAAAAAAATTAAAAACAAAATTGGCCGGCCAGTTTTCGTTACAACACCGAAAGTAAAAAATAAAACAAAAGGAAAAAACAATAAAATGTGTGAACAAATGCGGTGCCGTCAAGTGATCCAATAAGATCCTTGCGACACCAAACTTCTTAATTATATATATATATATGTATATTATACTAATACTAATATAGAACTATAGAAGTTTACCCTAACATGATTCGAAGTTCTTAAATTTATATTATTTCATTTATAAATGCTTAGTTATAGACTTTATTAATTTCAAATTATGTAATATGTGTAACATGAAAATAGTTTACTCCAAATTATTAAATCTTAAAGTATGTACGTAATGTATATATTCATATAAATTTGGTTTACTACATTACTTATACCGTATTACATGTATGATTTATTAAAATAAATAATTTAGCTGGGAAATATTATTGTAAAATAAATTGAAATACTTAAAGGTGCATATATATAAAAACAAAGCAATTTGTATTTACAAATAGAGTGAAAGAACTGACATAAATAAATAAAGCCTTCCAACGTCATAGACATAAAATGCCATTTCCAAATATGTATTGGCTTCATGAATCTATAAACACACAAGAACACAACAACAAATATAATACATAAAACACAAGTGCAAAAGAAATTTCGTACACACACTAAAGTGCCTCCAAATATGCATGCATATATATCTTGATTAAATTGCTATCGATAAAAAATAACCACCTTCTTCTATCTATCTTCAATCTTCATGCCCTATAATCGAGTTCAACAAATCTATGAATTAGGGTTTTGCTTATAAAGAATGCACCTAGTTTCTAAAATGGAATATGGAGTGCATGCTTATAATACCTTATAATGAGCTTCTATCAAGTGACCATGTTGAAATATGCCAAACTTCAATTCAATAGCAAACAATATTAAATATTAAGGAGATGATACGTGTTAATTGTTGGTTGTTTGTTTTGTTGGTTGATTGCATGTCCAGATAAAGTTGAGGGCTTATTATGCAAGTCTTGGAAAATAGAGGGTTTGTTAAGCAGAGCTACTGGATTCTTTGAGAACTAAAGTTTAATTGGTTATCTCATTCGTCTATTTTATTTTTTTGTCTGGTAAAATTGGGGTTTGGTTTTTAGATGTCATGCGGATTGAGTCTTAAGATCAACTTGTATTTTTTTGATATTGGTGTTCTTGTGTGTTTATATTGTTCTCCATCACTTTGATGAGAGAATTGTTATATCTGTATAAACAATTTGGGATTTAATAAAATTGGTTTGGATATTTCGTGTGTAAATCCCGTTTCATGACACCACAACCTTAAACACACCAAATTCACGTAAGATTTGATGTAAGGCTACATGACATGAGCTAACTGAGCACCGAGTTTTATAAAAAGTAATAATTTGTAAAGTATAATGCACTATTATCATAGTTTCCAAGCAGAAGCCCAAACAACTGGTTTATCTTTCCAAGCTAACAAGATGCCCGAGTCTGCGTGTGAATCAGTGTGATCGAGCGCAAGTGACCATCCTGTTCGGTATCTCTTGAGCAATGCTTTTACATCATCCACCACATCATCGCTAAAACCAACAGGTGAAAACTGCTCTTTGAGCCTATCACACCATTGCTTTCCTTTTTCCCTTCTTTCACAATCTCCATAGCCAATATTCTCTTGATCATCACATGACAAAACCCTAATAATACTCCTCGAACACTCTCGTTCCAACATCAACTGCTCGTTACTCGTGTGAGTAAAGCTTTGTTCCAACATCTCAAAGTACAAAGCGTAGAACCTTAAACACTCTTCAAAACACTTGACAAAATCACTTCTAGAGTGAGTAAAATCGGCTTCTTCTTCAACCACGGTCACCACTCGGCTTTAACGAGCTAAAAAGTCGAATCACATATCCCCTTTCCTCAACTTCAACTCTTGTTAAACCTCCAATGCAATTCACAACAATAGCTTCATCATCTTGCACATCTAACTCTTGTTTAGTAAGTTGACATAACGACCGGTTTGATCCAATACTAATCATGTTAAGCACAAACTGGACACCCATCAATCACGCAAATTTCTCCATTCTTTGAGCGATCTCTTTCATGACAGATCGCGCCAAGGCATCCGTGACAACCACGGTTAACTTTAAGCTAGGTGTCTCATCACTTCTTGTGGCTAAAGCTTCTAGCAAAGTAGGCCATTGGGTGCAAAGTGTGTTGCTAATATCTATAATATGAAGTTTAGTCACACCATCAAAGGCTTCCAAAATAACACCGTTTGATGCAACATGACCAAAAGTAGTCCAAGGGGAAACCTCTTGGAATTTAAGTATAAGTGTTCTAGCAGAATCAAAGCAATGGAATTTATCCGTGACCGATGTTAATGTTTTGTAGCATCGATGGCCGGATTGGGTGGCTTTGCAAAAGAGTGCTTGCATGAAGTAATAAGCAAGTTTTTGTTCACAATCACCATAGGGTGAAGAAAGCTCGTTTAACATCCATAAAAGGTGGTTGATCTTGCAAGAATCTTTATTTGAGATGGATTGAGCACACTCCAGGAGAAGTTTGGAAGCCCATTTATCGTCGTCGGTGGCGGCTAGACCTCCGCTAGAATCCGAATATTTGTGGGTGGTGGTGGTTTGGGTAGGGAGAGAGGTGTGTTTTCTTCATTGAAGTGAAGATTTGCGTGTGAATAATGATAAATTGTATATTGCGTGCAGGCTATCAACATTTTCATTATATATGTAGCTAGGTTCCTAAATTTTCACAATTTGTTGGATTTGTATCGATTTTTTTTAAATTTGACACTTTTTGATAAACATATACAACAAAGTATTGATGAAGTTATAAATTATGTAATTGTTAAAAATAGCATGTTATCATTTTAAAATAAAATTAAGAGTTATAAATGTTCTTTTTTCAACTAATAATGTTACATAGAAAAGTAGAAAACCATTTAAGAAACCTAATAATTTTATTATCTCATCTTATCATTTGATATTGAATGCATCTTTTAAGAAAAAGTGTTGATTAAAACTTGTGGATGGTGTATATCTTCTGTTATTTGTAGTCGCCTCATCTTTGTGTTATGGGGCCACTCCTATTTGAATAATTATTATGCGACAGCACCACTTTAACAAATACAAGCTTTATTTATGCAGGTCACATCCCATGATAGATTATAAATAAATAAATAAATAAATGAATTAATGATAATGATTTGTCAAATTAATCATTATAAAAAGAAATCTATGGTATATGAAAAATAAATATTATTGTTTGTTTTGGTTGCATGTTTAATTAAAACATTTTACTACTGTTGTAAACTTGTAATTTATTAAAACTTTATTAACTGTTATAACTTATTAAAAGTTTTGATTAAAACTTGTTATAATTATATTATTATTGATGTCATTGTTATAATTATTTAAATTCTTCACAAGAAACTACGGCTAAGACTTTTCCTTTTATATTTGTTTAAAATCAAGTTTATTTTAAAATTGTAGTAAGATTATATATAAATTTTGGATTCTAATGACTAGGACCAGCAACATAATATGTTTGATAATTAATACTGAGAAATAAAGTTGGTGAAAAAACCAAAATTTGGAAGCATCAAATCGAGTTGATCTTCAATATTAAATTTGCACAAGATGACAATAAGTTCCTACTTCATCTTATGATCGGAACATATGTCGTTTCTGAGCTATAAGGTTGTATTTTTATAAGAATAATATAATATCTATTTTAGTAATATCTCAACAAAATTTTGCTAACTAGATTTTGGAGGATGTTTAAATTGCCAAATGTCCAATAATGATTGACATAATTGAAAATTTGCAAACAATAACCATGAATTAATTACTAGCTGATCTGTTTCAATTAAACGTGTAATTATAAACCATCCAAGTACACCGGTTAAACCTTCTATAACTATATGAGGAGAAGGATATCACCTTTTGCACCCGTCTATTATTTGGAGTTCCAGACTTGGAGCCCAATCAAGCTCATCCACCTTTTTCGTGTCTGACACCTTTCCCCTTATCCGGACTTTCACAATGGACCCCCATTATGGATGCTCTAAGTTACTAATCTTGGGGTATAAAAAAATCGTAAAACAAACCTAAATGTTTCATTCAGAACAAGAGATGGGCTGGGTCAAGCTTTAGCCTCAGAGCATTCTCAACTCATCATCTAAAATTATGTGATGAGATTTTACAAATTATAGGGTGAGATTTTGAGTGGTTGTGAGCGTAAATTATAGAATGGAGAAATAAAATGTAGTGATTTTTGTAAAATCTATTTTTACAATAGTTACAACACATATCATTAATTTATTTTTCTAACTTTTTTATAAAATCTGTTTTTCTACAAAAGAAAAAAAATAAAATACAAGCTATTTTTACATAAATTATTTATTTAAATTTATTTATTTTCTATCACAAGATTAAAGAGAAAACCACCTTGTTACTTAGAACGTTGATATCATTTACTTATAGTTATAAAAGTAGTTTTAGATTATTTAAAGGTTTGAATATTTTTTAAGTTATGCACATGTTATAACATTTATCAAACACATTCAATAAATCATAAAATGTTTGTATGCATTGTTATATATTGCCATTCAAGCGTAAAAATGCTCCATATGTTGGAGTTAAGACTTAAGACTCCTTTAAACCCGATATGAGGTCTATTTGCGTTATAAATTCATAAAAGCCTTCTCTTTGCCTTACGTAATTCCCATTAACCGAACCGATAATAGTTAACCGAGTAGGGGTCTGAGTTGACCGATAATATCCGGCGCTCCCCTGGTAGGAAGCTGTGATCGCTCCTCTGATGAGTTCATAACATGATGTAACCAATCACCCTTATCATAAATGAGATGAACGGCTCGCCACGCTACGTCTAGAAAGATGTACCGGTGACACAAATCTAACTAAAAAGGTTTCAAAAAAACAGGTTTTGTTAACAGAAATACTTATAAACTAACCACTTCCATTTAAAGGAGCCCAAAATTTTCCATTGTCATTGAACAAATTTCTTCCTTAATATTTTTACATGTTTTCTCTTGTTCATGCTAAAATCAATACTTACATTATCTTTTGACTAGAAAGCTTTTAAGCCACGTTCAAATCATCTATTCATTGCTAATTAAACCATCTTTTTCCTTTTCTTCTGGTCTTCCAAGTTCAATCACATTATCTGCATGATGAGGCTTTACTGATCCATCCGAAAACCGATGGGTGCGTTCATAGTACGATTCAGCAGTCCACGTAAGAACCAAGAATACCATTGCGGTTGACAGAAACACGAGTCCTGCCCACACGATCTTTACATCTCTTTTTACTGGTTTGCAATGGTTTTGAACAATTTCCGAAAATGCATCTTTCACTGTCTGACAGTTAAGGAGGCTTTCCATTCCCGGATATGAATTTAGAAGTATTTGTATTGAACTTGTGTATGCAACTGCTGTCCTAAACTCGTTTCCTGATATGGGAATCCCTCCGTTGCAGATTCCGTCCACGGGATCCACACATGTTATCAACCTCAAAAGCTTCAACCAACAAATTTAAAATGTCAAGAAAGTGAATAAAATAATAATTCTAGTATGTCTACATTATTATTATTGTACCTCAGGGATGTCACCTATACGAATATCATTCTCCGAGCAGTTGTTTGGCTGGTAGTTATAATCTGGTGGCCCGGAGAACGGATTGCATACTCCAAAAGACGAATCTTGTTGTAATCGAGATATGTTAGCATTCACCTGCAGTTTTCCAACAATTATTTTGTTACAATAATTGTTTTGTTACAATAGCATGTTTTGCTCAAATATTTAGAATATTATTGTAATATATAATATTTTTTTTATAATCTAAAAATGGGGTCAAAAAGTTGTTTGCAAGTCAACCCGACCCATTTAAAAAAAGAACCGTTTTGACTTGTTACCCAACCCGATCATGTTGCCATCTTTATCCAGATATGATAACCGCTACTAACCGATATAAGATACCTGATTGACTAGATTGTAAACTCCAGCACTGACATCATTAAGGGCTGATTCTACTGAAAGTAACTGATCACAAGGAAGGATTGAGCTTAAACTGTTATTGTAAGGATCTTTTTGGAATCCTTCAAGCGCTGTGCATGTGTCGCCCGCAAATCTAATCGAAGAATAGTTTCTAGCCCGTTTAGTTCACAATGTTTGTGCAAAGCAAAAGGAAATTAAAAAAAATAAAAATAATAAAATCTTATACCGTGATATAAAGAAGTATGCGCCGAAGAACACCCAACATAGAACAGTGATTAACCAACACAACACGATCAATCTGCACCCGTTACAGTTTAGAAAAAAAAAACATGAGAAACTTGGATATATGATAATTTCTTTATTCTTTATTGTTCATAGTTAAATGAAGGAGTTATTTTGCAGGTCGGACTTACATGTGAAGAACTCGTCTTATTTTAATGACTCCAACGGCTGCAAGCCACAAAAAAATGTTAGTAACAAAACCGATACATGAACTGAGTGAGATTTACATGCTGATATAGATTTATAGTAGACTTCTTTAGGTGAAAACCGTACCTGTTAATGCAATCACGGCAACCAAATTCAGCGCGAAAATAATTGTACTTACTATGTACCTGCAATAATCATAAGCACAGTACTGTTTAGCAACATTAAACCAAAAGGATTTTGCTATAAAAATCTAATAGACATTTGGTTGGATTGGTAATAATGCTGCCTCTTCATTGAAAGGGTCCGCTTTGAATCTATACTCGTTTTATAATTTCGTTTACGGCTGGGCGTCAAAGACAATAAAAAGTAACACACTACATGTTGGGGACAAGTTTTTGAACTGACGCAGAGCCGAAGCATAAATAAAAAAGAGATAACGCCTCGATAAACTTTAAAAAAAGCCCGAATGCCACTTGAGTCGACTTGTCAAGACTCAAGACTTGAGACCCTTTTGTTCATTGGTTATGAGCCCTATACCTCCGATCATATTCATAGCCCAAGTTATGCTTGTTTGAAGTTTGCGCCTTTTTTGCAATGAATATAAGCAATTTTTTTATTAAAAAAAAGGCAGTAGAGTAGCTTACAGAATGCGAAGGCCGAGATCAATCTTATGCCGATTCTTTCTAGCTTGTCGCTCTATATCATCGGCTGTAGAGTCAAGTCGCCTAGAAGTGGATTCAAGGAAACGAGTGGTGGACGCATCAACATTTGTTCCTTGTAAGTTGGCTCGTGTCATATTCATGGCTTCGGTTGTGTTATATATAGTCTTTGACGCGTTATCGGCTGTATCTATAATTATATCGATGATCTTGTCTGCTCTAGAATGGAATTTGGTATTCCCTCCAAGTGCTAAACTTGTTCCAACTCTGAAAATGAACGTAAATTATAAGGGATGTTTTATTCAGACACCAGTTTGTCAGCCATGCATGAGTTGTATAGGCCTATACGATATGCACATGTATGTAGGTCATACCTACTCGCCACCTATGCCTATATGAGGTGAATAACCCTATACGAGGCGTATTGTTCCCGGTGTCTCGTATAGAGTTTCAAGCCTATACAAGACCCACATAGGCCTATACGATTCGTATAGATGACTCGTGTGGGTGTCAAGTGTCTATATGACTCATATAGGTGCATTTAGTATGGTGCCTATATGACTCATATAGGTGTTTATATGACTTGTATAGGCGGCCTATACGAGACTTATATTTTATTGATTAACGTCTCCTAACATACTATATACTCTCCCATCTATCTATGCAACCTGTATAGGCCTATACGAGTCGTATAGATGCCAGGTGGTGTCTGGATATATCCTGTTGTCTGAATATCACATGCCAATTATTATTCAGTTTTTGAAACTATCTACAAGCAATAAAGTACAACCCTTGACGCATGTGAATATGTTATATACAACTCGATAATGCATGCCAAACGGAGTTGAAGGCTTACATGGCTAAAAGAGCAAAGAACACTGCAACAAGAATGTGCCAAAGATAATATTGTTTGTGGGATGTTGGTTTCTTGTGTTTCTTTAGTTTCATGTTTCTTTTGCAACAAGTGGTCACTATAAGAAATATAACGAAAACGACGCCGCATAAGAGCCATAGGGCTCCAAGAACATATCCTGCTATTCCTGTGTATGCAGTTGACTGAAACAATATTGTAAACACACAATGTTAGTATAAGTAATACATGTAACTAACTTATAATAACTTCGGATTAAAAAATAAGATAAATATGACCCATCATGCTATTATAACATATAATAGCTTATTATGGAGCGGTCACGAGAAAACTTTAAAAGTTGCAAGAAACTTTGAGAAATCACTTTTAAACAAGAATTTTTTATATATTTTTATTCTTATTATATCTTATTAATCTTTGCCGGAAAAAAAATAAACATATATATAGTAATTAGCGAGTTACATATATGTAACTTCGCAAGCTACATAATTTTTCCTCTATAATACTAACCTTATAATAAAAAGAAACGAAAAATTAAAAAAAGTTAACCGGTTGGTATTAATTTGCTCGGTTTTCTCGTAACTTTTTAGTTTTCTTATGAACTCTCCTCTAGCTTATTATATCTCATTTATTGACACACAGAAATATACGCTTATTTACTTACACTCCAGTAATGAACGTTGGTAACGTCGTACCCTCCCTTGTACTTTCTAAGGTTTTCCAAAGGATCGGGCCTGACCGTGTCATCCCTTGCTCCTACATAAAAGAAAAAGGCATTATGTTTATTTCGTTTTGAAACTGATTAGACAGGATCGGATAGGCTTTTTTCACAAAATATATGCACATCTCGAGAGTCTATTCGGTTTGAGTTCAACCGGTCTGACCCGGTTTTTAACATCCCTATCTTAAGATTTAAAAATTTATAGAATGAAGTCAGGGACCCTAAAATGTTTTAAGAACTTCTATTTAAAAATATGTGTAGCTGACCTGTTTGGGTAGTGGTATTAGGTTGTCCTTGAATAAGTGAAAAGCTTGAAATCAAAAGCAATATCATCAAAAACCATATGCTTCTGCTCCATTGTCCTTCCATTTTTAATTTGTCCTGCACTTTTGTAAGATTCATATCTATTAAAATATACTTTAAACTGCTTTAGAATAAACGCTTATATATGTACTTGCTATTATATACTTTAAAAACTATAAGATTTTCAACACTTCTCATAAAAGTTATTTTTTTAAACCAACACCTATGGTATGTTTTTCAGAAGCGGTGTAATGTTGAGAACTGTGAGATCAAATAAGACAGTAACATAACTGCTTTTTCCACTATTTTTTCTCTGTCTCGTCAAATATTCAATGCATTAAATAAAAGTGCTTTACACTATACTCGTTCAGAAAATTCAATAAAAAGTTTGAATAAATTAATTTATCGAAAGTTGAACTTTTCCTCATATGTTTGTCTAAAACTAAACTTCACTCTTATAGTTATCAAAAATTAAACTGTATATTTTATAACCAAATTATATATCATAAGAAACTAATCTTCTACTTAAAAATACAATTTATAAATTCAATAAGGAGTAAGTTTTGTTAAATTATAATAACTCATTTAAAATTAAGTAAATAAAAATTTATAAACAAAAAAAAAAGAAAAAAAAGGAAAAAAGAAAACACAAACAATTTAATATTAAGCCCACCAACGGGTCCAAGTCCAACCCAGTTCTCTCTCTGTCGGTGGCCTTCTCCAAATATCCGGTCATCCTTCATTTTTTCCGGCTAACTCATAATAATAATAATAATAATAATAATAATAATAATGTCTCCCAACTTTCACAAATCAAATAATTAACTTTGCAGAAAGAAATATCTCATATCTATAGGAGTTTGTTAATTCATTAGAGCACTGTTAGTGTTTACATCGAAATTGAAACAGAAGGCAAACGGATAACATGACACGTAGGACACGACAGTGATGCAAATAAACTAAAACTATCAAATGAAAAAGGTGTATAACAACTCACCGGAGAACAAGAAGCTTTCAAGTAATTATCACTTAGATGTATTAACGTATGAACACAAATATCTTCTAAACCGCCGCCATCGATGACTTAAACGGCCTGTTTAACTTTCAAAACGTTCCCCTACAAGTAAATATTGCTAATCTTCCAAACGAATATTTTCCAATTATATACAAAACTATGAAATATGAAGCTTCAAAAGCAACCCAATTCAAACCATGTGTTATATACACTTTATATGCATGTGTATATGTGTGTGTAGATACATATATCATATCATGTGTGTCTAGAAAGTAGAAAGTCACAAATGAAGTGTGATTTTCGTCAAAAGCATGGGTCAAAGATAATATTAGAATATTATTATATCCACACAAATTTATTATTTATTTATTTATTTTATTCATTTCCAAATTGCACGGCAACTTCAAATTACAAATTTACGATCGACTCCCTCACGAACAGAGATGAGCTTGATATCGGTACCATATCGAAAATACCGATAGCAAAAATCATCAAAAATAGAAACCGGGTACCGAAAACTTTCGGTGATACCAAAAGGAAAAGTTGGTAAATATATCAGTATTGTACTGCTCTCAAAACCTAAAAAATAGGTACCGAATTAATACCGAGGATACTTAATTCAATATCTATACAGTAACGGTTTGATACGATACCCGGTACCATTAACTCACCTTTACTCACAACTCACAGGTCCATTGATCTAACTATACTATTAAAGCAATACAAGTTATCCACATGACATTTAACTAGACACTCCACATAGGATGTCTGTCACTGTTTCCTATTATATTATGATCCATGACCCGTTTTCTTATTATAACCCAGACCCGTAAGACTTTATAAAATTTTGAAAAACATATTATTGTGTGATACGGGTTTCGAACCAAAGACCTCATGTTTCAAACAAAATATGTTTACTAACTCCACTAAAATGGTAATTGTGCTAGATTTCTTGGCTTAATATATATAAATGTGATTTCTTTTTAAGTATAAAGCCAAAATTATATTTAAATGTTAACATTTTCATAATTCACAATATGGCATTGTCTTATCATATCTTTTTAACACAACCATTTAAGATTGCGCATCGTTTCTCTCTTTATTTTAAAAATCATTATATAAAACAATTGAATTTACGTATTTCATATAATAATTTTTTATTTTTATTATATTTTTCAGATGTGTGAAACACGAGCTCTAACCTAATAGTATTATTAATTCAATAAGATTTATTACATGGGGTCCAGAGAAAATTATTTATTTAGATCCACATTTTTCTCCATGAGCATTATTTTATGAAAACTTTTATTAGTTTTTTTATGATGTTTAATACGTGTACATATGTACGGTCGCATTAAGTACTACTTTTTTCTTTTTTTTCTTTTTCTTTCCTCCTTTATGGACTACAACTAAAAGATCTGATTTATTTTTGTTTTTTATTTAGATTATGTAATTGTTATAAGATAGCCATTCTCTAACTTATATATATATGGGTGTAAACGAGTCAAGCCGCTCCTAAACTATTCGAGATCGGATCGATAAAAAGCTCTAAACAAGTTAAGCTTTATCAGGCTCAAGTTGATTCCAAACCTCAAATAAATTTCGTTTAGTTATCGAGCTCAAACTTGTATGTGAAGCTCGTTTTAGCTCGTAGAGCCTTAACGAGCCTTGTGAATATTTAATTTTATCTCTTTTGGACTTCTAATTATTAATTTCATACCACACATGCGAGCTACGGTTCATTTAAGGTACCGCATGAGCTCAAGCTGTTTACAATAATACATAATAAACCAGTTGTGTCGAGCCCAAGCTTGAAAATACAATTCACTAACCAAGATTTAGAAATGCAGCTCGAAACGAGTGAAACTCAAATTCAAACTCTCGTAAGTCAAAACAAACCGAACTCAAACCCAATTGAGCTCGGGTTCGACTAAGCTATTTTGTAACCTTACTTACTTGGTAGTTTAAAAGTTTAATTTCTGGTCGATGTTTTTTCTAAAATTCTTTTCGTAAAAGAAGAAAGTTAAAACAATAATAATAATAATAATAATAGCTATTATTATTTTTATTATAACAAATTCTTTAGTAAAGTCAATATCAACGGCCATGTGGGCCTGGGTGAAGGTCTAGAAAACTTTACAACTGTATAAATCTCCACTATAATTTTTTATTCTTGTTGTCTTTTTGCAAGTTATAATTAAAAAATTAAAACTTAAATAAAATAAATGATAAATCAACAAATATTTGCCTTTTAATGATACAAAACTGACCTATAAAATTTGTTATAAAATAGCTAAGAACACTTTTAAGTTTTAACTGAATTTAATACTCTAAAAAGTTTACTGAAAACTCAAAGTGCCAAAGTAACAAAGTTAAACTTAAAAGTTAAAACTCATCATCTATCATGACTTGTTCTTGTGGGACCCATATATTTGAAAAACATGATGACCAAAAAGAAAACATAAAATTGTCAAATAATAAGACTTTTGGGGCAAGAACGATTCAAATGATACATCAAAATAGGCTACAATGTTACCTTTATTTCTTTCTTTCTTTAATTTTCATCAACTCTCTATTGGTCTATATGCATCGCCATTCGAATATTAACTCTTTCTCTCAAAAACGATGGTAGCGTTTTGTATTACCCATATAGGTTCAACAATAAATAATCCTTTTCTCGAGAAATATTAGTTTAAATTTGGTTTATTTTTATCAAGATTCATGATTTAATGCTTTTTATCACAATTATGAAACAACAAAATTAAGTAGTGTTATATTTGATTGATGGTTATTTTTAGTTAAAGTCTCAACTTTTTATATGTGTATCAACTTTTGAAGAATTAGATACACCGTTAGTTATAATGGATTAAATGCATTCCTACATACATGTGCTTCCAAATATATCAGAATAATGAATAAACATGAGAAGTTGGACACGTCATTATCACGGGTTAAACACACTTTTATCTGCCTTTGCGTCAAAACTCGCTAAAACATGTGAAGTTGGACGTACCACTGTTTAAACGCGTGTCAAAACTCATTACAACAACTATTCAAACTAGTGAAGTTTTAATACGTGTCAAATGATTTTGAAACATTGTGACAACTTGTATGGTTGTATATCAATCAATCAATCAATCATACCCAGTAAAATCCCACCGACAGCAGAGCTATAGGTAGGGTCTGGGGAGGGTGGGATGTAGGCACACCGTACCTCTATCCAAAGGAATAAAGAGGTGGCTTCCAGAGAGACCCTCGGCTCTAAGAACATGTGTATGAAGCAAAAAAGGAAATCAAAGTTTAACAGTTATATAAAAAACTACTACTAATTATAATAATATTAATAAAAAGGTCACAGTTTAACCGCAATATAAAAGCTAATAATAATAATAATAAAATATGTAAGGGAAATACCATTATGGTATGTGACCTAAATAAGTTAAGTCTAAGCCTTAAGGTATTCAATTCTCTCTAAAAATCTTTAACTTTAATTCTACTTCTCCACGAATTCCTATCCTCAACTTGTATGGTTGTATGCTACAAATTATTTAGCATTCGTAGTGCTACTATCTGATCAATGAATCCAGTGCCTGCTTGAGGGTGGTGCAACCCGGACAACCGGTCGGGGGTACTTACTTTTCTGGGGCACAAAATTTTATATATATTAATTTTTCTTATAGAATATAAAGAAATCTTAATCCCCTTGTTATGTATTGGGCCCAATTTTGTGTTCCTTAATCCATTTGTGTTATTGGGCCCCCAAACTAATTAAAATGAATGAACTAAAAAAAAGTTTTTCAGTCACGGTGGCATCCACATAAAGAAGTGTTTCAAATTAAAATTTGAAGTTATTAAAATCTTATTTACGATCCACAATGCCCAAGAAAAACATAATGGATTGGTGATGATAGCTATCGAGAGCGAAGTCTTAGATAATATAAACTGCGAAGAGGTGATCAAACAATTTGCTATTAAGAATGCTATGAGAGCTTCATGAATCGTCGGTTAGCCGTTAGTTATTATTGTATTCGAGTTTATTTCTATATTTTTGCTATTTTTATTGTTATACCGTTAATGTCGGTTAAAAGAATTATCTTATATATTTCGTTACTTGTTAGGGCCTACGGGCTTTTTTTTTATATGTTTTACCTAGGTATTTGGATTCTCATAGACGGCCCTGAATGAATCGTTGTAAATAGCCTGGTGCTCATACCTTGTTAAGCATGTTGGTTGTTTGTAACCATTATATATTTAAATACTCGTTTTTTAATATAGGGTGGGTAGAAAAAGTTAGAAATCATAGATGGAATTAATTTAAGGGGGAATTACATGTATCTCCTTACTAATTTAACAAATTACATATATACCCAACCTAAAACTTTAATTACATATATCCCCTTTGATGTAGCAAATTACCAAGTTACCCTTTTCTTATACAACCTTATCTAAACTAACTGATAGAACAAGCCGGAGAAACCACTAATAAGCTTCCACGGCTGCAACGATCATCCTCGCTCTTACCGTATCGGAGGACAATCGAGACTCCATGGGATGAAATTGTTCAATTCCTAAATTGATGTTGCTTCAGGTTGCCAACTGTAACCTAATCGATGTTGCTTCCAAAGCAGAAAAATTATCTAATGCTTAAAACCCATAAAACGACTTTAAAATTCAACCAATTTCACCTCACTTAAAAATCAAATCCATAATTGATTGCACTAGCTGGGATGAACCGAACCACTGAATGTGTGATTTAAATATATGAAATTAATATGTGATTTAATGCACACGGGTCTACGCTTTGAAACTGAAGTTAATATGTGATTTAAATGAATATGTAAAATTATAGTTTTATTAAAATGAAGGGTAAAATTGTCATTTAGTAAGTTAATTTTAGTTAAATGGGTAAATCTGTAATATAGATGTATAAGGAAGGGAATATATGTAATTAGAAGTTTGAACTGGGTATATATGTAATTGATCAAGTTAGCAGGGGGAGATATGTAATTGCCCTTTAATTTAAGGGTTGAGTGACACGATTACACGTTTGTAACTAACGGGGCAAAAGTGTAAATGTAACTGTACCTTTGTCCTTTTATTTAAAGAGTGTAAAATCCAAACAAAAAGAAGTTTCAACCCATGAATTTAGTCTTCAATATCATTTAGTTATTTATTAAATAAGTTTTTAATTTCTAAATGTACACAAAATTAAAAATTTTATTCTCCATAATTTGATATTGACAATATCAACCCGTGTATTACACGGACTTTATCAAACGATAAAAATTAAAAGGTCCTTTATTTCAATTGTGATTCTCAATTAATTTAATGTAGATTTAAAGAAAAAACAAATGGGTTAACGAAAATTACTAAAATAGCATGGTTTTGGAAACGGTCCGGGTGTGGATTTGCAAGAAATTTAAAAAATGTGCTAAAGTTGCGTAGTTGGTCAAACTTCAGGTATGAAAATGACACTATGTTATAACCCGCTTAACAAAATGATTTTGACCCATGACCCATGGATAGCTAGATAGAATGAAATGAGAGATTAGAAATTAGAAGAAATAGGTTTGACGCCTAAGCTTCAACATTTTCTTTTATTAGTATTGTAAGATAAGATAAGATAATATGGATAGCTAGATAGAATGAGATGAGAGATGAGAAATTAGAAAAAATATAGATTTGACACATAAATTTCAACATTTTCCTTTATTAGTATTGGGATCCTAGAGGTCTCATGTTTGAAACCTGACTCAAGGGGGTTTTCTCACAGTGGTGTGAGTTTCCTCCTTGATGGTGTTCTTGAGTGGGTCAGGCATGGAGCGTCAAAATCAGTATGGACAGTTGGCATCCCGTCTCAGGAAGGCTCACTCAGGCATTGACGGGATTCAAACGCTATTATAAAAAAAGTATTGTAAGATTAACAGCCAAATTGCACAATCTTCTATTGTTCTTTGGCGGCTTAATTGAAGCCATCAAGCATAGCACAATTTGATCACACTGGATTGATGACGTCATCTATATTTTTTTAAGTGTTAACCTTGACTCTTTTAGCTATAAAATACCTTTTTTTTATTGACCCATTAAGATTAAAAAAACCAGCTCATAATCCAAATAAGCCCGCTAATGTTTTTCCAAAGTTGACAAAAAAGATTGGTATTTTCATGCCTTTACTGTAATTTATTGCAGAAAACTATGCCATTTTTTTTCAATTAAAGTTATTAATCATCGCTTACAACGCGTTCGTTACATACTTGATATCATTAGACTTCAAGTCCTTTTGGTGTTTCTGTATAATTGATGCGCACCTATCTTAATTATGACAATTTTGAATGTTGTGTTGTGACCCTTAATCCCTTATATTGTTATCCGATGTCCTATAAGCATCTATAATATCTTAATCATTTTATTACGTTTTACCTATCACGTGGTATAAAAACATGTCATTATAAAAATATTACAGTCACCGACATTTTTATAACCAAAGAAATTCTAAGCACTAAAAATAAACGATCTATATTGCTAAAATCCTTATGTAATATGCATAGAGAAGACATTATGCGATTAACAATATATAAGTGAAGTTTAACTGTTTAAGTTGCTAATTTTCATAGTCGTTCAATATATGTTAACAAGTGTACTAACAAGTAGTTATTTGGACATGATGTGATGACTTACACGTAATGCTTGGAGTGCAAGATTAGATAGTTAGATGGAATAGATCATTATACTAGATTGATATTTGTGACCAACATAGAAATTGATAAAATCAAATTTAAGTATTTTAATTCCATAATAAAGCTAGCTAGCTTCTCATAAAAGTTATTACAGTTAACCAATTGTTTATTAGTCATATTATCTTCCTTGTACTATTAAAGCAAACAACAATTTGCGTATTACATTATTCTAGGTTCTCTACCTAGATTTCAACTATATGTCATGTCACAACTTTCTCATCTTACTAATTGCCAACTCACATTCTTCCTGTTATTTAAATTTTAAACAATAACATTAAAAACCTTAATACACATTCTTCTTTTCCTCTCCCTCTTGCCGTTTAACCAATTCTCTCGAACATCAATCACAATTCGTAGCAATTATCAAACCCCAAATATTATCTTCTGTTTATCCGGTATCATAATCCTTTACGCTATTGTTCGATTCTCATTATATCTCATAAACTAAATTATAAATTATTTATTGGATTACATCGAAACAGAAGGCAAGCGGGCAACAAGCTGCGCCGCTACCCCTTTTTGAATCGCAAAACCCAATCTTTTAAAAACTATATTTGCTGATCTTGGAGTCATAACATTACTATGCATGACCCGCTGAACACGGGTAAGTAGCTCCACAGCTGCAGGTGCGAGGAAACCAAAAGTGTCAAAAGCAAAAGGAATAAATACATGTTGGTTGCAAGACACGCCTTTTCATGTTTTGCCATCTTACCTGAAGCAGCTTTTAATGCGGCTTGACCGACCGCGAAACCACTACTCCCTAAGCCCACCAAAGGAGAAAACCCCTGTTAAATCCACACACACGTGTTTCCCTCCTATCCATCCAAACACCAAAATGTCAGCCGGTCGAAGAGATGATCTTCCCTCCGCCGGGTCAGTCAGGAAATTCACAGGTGCTTCTTTCTTAACAGAAATTCCAGCTCGCCTGAATATATCAAAGAGCACATCCCTAACCAGATCGTGTCGGTACTTGAACCCCAGGAGCTCTTTACAGTGCACCGCGTGCTCCCCATATGAGTCTAAACACGCTTTACGACAAACAGGACATATCTCATCAACCATAAATAGAGGAATCATAAGGCGATACTTAAGGATACTACGATACTCCACTTGAGACATATGCTGGCCTAACCCATCTATAGGGATAGCAAGAAAGAAAATCTTGAGCATGTGGTGCTTGTAGACACTCAAAAATAGCTTTTTTGTCTGCTTGTCATGTTAAAGTGTGACTCCATGTCGTGAACAATTTTACTAAAAAGAGTGCTCGCCAATGCATGCTGGGCTTTAGAGTGGGTGGTTCTCTTTGTTAGAGAAACTGTTAAAATCGAAGCTTGGAATCATATCACGAAGACAAGCCAGAGCACAAGAATAATCAGAATCCATCCCACATATACCACTGTCTCGCAAAATATGATCCTGAAGCACCCATGATTAGGCTCTCGAGGCCACAAACGCATAAGAGGAAGCCTCTACTGCCGAATACAACCCCAAACCCTCATTATATTATTGTTTATTTTCATTTTATGTTTGTTCTCACTTTATGGTTTTCATTTGTTCCCTAAGGGTTTATATATTCTATCGGTTTCTTCTGTTAGCATCTTAATTAATTTTTTTATAGGATTGATTAAT